>NC_056581.1:20473542-20561042 GCF_018340385.1 Cyprinus carpio | reverse complement strand
ATAAAAAACATAAAAAATAAAAAATTTACAAAAAATATAATAAAAAAAAAAAAATAAAAAATATATTAAAAAATAATCATATCATCCATCAGACGAATAAAATGTTTAATCTAATTAATTACACTATTTAATTAATTTTATATTAATCATATCAAATTTGGTCAAAAAAGATAATTTAAAGCCGTTATTTTTACGAGAAAATCATGAAATAGGTGTTACAGTAGCTTTAGAAAGAAACATGTATTTTTTCATTTTTGGGTGAACTATTCCTTTGATTAGTTCTTTATTAACCTGGATTTTTTTTTTATTTAAAAAATTTCAAATATGAAATTGTTTTAATGAAATGCTAAACTAAATAAGAAACTAAAACTGCCAGTATGTGGCAGCAGATGTCTTAATGAACAAGTCATCGAGTCGTTCATTCATTCATTTGACTCCTTCGAACGGCTGATTGATTCAGGAATAAAGTAAACGGCTCTCTTTATTAATGAGCCACTGAATCAGTTTCACTCGATTCGTTCAAAACATGGATTCATTTAGAAATCGTGTGTTGGTTGGAGACACACAACAGTTCTGCTGTGGCTTTAATAGGTAATATCTGCTTTTGAAAACTGCACAAAAACACAATATTAAGCTCTTATTTATTGAACTGTTCAAAATCACATTTGCACTTGTGCCAACTATATCATATGATATTAAAAAAATGATATAAACATCTTATGTAAGATGCATTTTAATTGCATTGAAAATTAACTAACGTAACTAAATATTAAGATTAATGTTTTAAATCTTTAAAAGGCCAGATATCAGCAAATTAATAGTCCTGATCATTATGTTGGTATAATATTAGAACATTTAGCTTCATGGAAATCTTCTGGTAAATTTCTCAACTTCATCTTAGAAGCGTTTGATATTTTAATAGCTGTTTTCAGCACATTACTCATTCCCTGCGGAGCATTAATCAGTTTGTTCCTCTTCATCTCCCGTCTGTCCTGTCTCTCTCTCTCTGTGCCGTCGGACCATCAGGGTGACCAGAGTGGACCCAGAGGTGGTCCGGCCTCAGTACAACAAGCTGAGAGACTGGCATCATGAGGTCTCGGCCCGCGTGCTAAACGTGCAGTAGACCCGCCCACAGCTGTCAATCACAGAGTGACGGTCATGTGACCCAGTAGACCCGCCCACACCTGTCAATCACAGAGTGATGGTCATGTGACCCGAGGAAGCTATTTATGTTCAGTGTGTGTGAGAGTCGTCAGGGTGTGTGGGGCGTGTTTTGGCTGAAGGATGTTAGATTTGTATTATGGTCTGTTTTTCTTTGCATGACTTGAGCAGCTCTGTTTCTTCTGTATGTTCTTCTCTGTCTGTACTTGAGCTCACGGCTCTGATGCTCCAGTGTTTCTCTCTGAATCTTCCAATAAAGCTTTTCTTTCGTCTCTCTGCATCTAACGTGTTTCTTCTTTCCTCTGTTTTCTTTTCTTCCTGATCTCTGACTGTTGAAACGGCTTACGTTAAGCGACTGATTCGTAACCGTTCTGATTCCACAGAAACAATAAAAAATCATAAAACATCAAATAACAAATTACAACTATTCCATAAAAACATTAAAAATAATCACATAAACCACTCATACACTAATCTATACAACTAGTAAGTCAGTAAAAGTTTTTTTTTTTTTTTTAAAGCAACTAATACTTTTATTCATCAAGGTTGCATTCAGTTGATCAAAAGTGACAGTAAAGACATTTATAATGTTACAAAAAGATTCTATTTCAAATAAATGCTGTTCTTTTGAACTTTCTATTCATCTGTGAATCCTGAAAAATAAAATGTATCACGGTTTCAACAAAAATATTGTGCAGCACAACTGTGTTCAACATTGATAATAATCAGAAATGTTTCTTGAGCAGCAAATCATCATATTAGAATGATTTCCTGAAGATCATGTGACACTGAAGACTGGAGTAATGATGCTGAAAATACAGCTGCACATCACAGAAATACATTACACTTTAACAGAGATTCACAGAGAAAACAGCCGTTGAAGTATAGTAATATTTTACAATTTTAATGTATTTTTGATAAAATAAATGCAGCCTTGATGAGCAGAAAAAAATCAATTATTCTCAGCTTATGAATGGTACTGTGTTAAAAATGATATCTATAATATATATATATATATATATATATTATTTTATTATGCACTACTGTGCAAAAAGTCTTACGCCATTAGTATTTTCACCCAAAAAAATGTATTGTAACTCAGTTTGTTTATCTTTTGCTGTAGTGTGTCAGTAGGAAATATCAGTTTATATTAATCGTAATAATCCAGTTAGACTTTTGACTGCAACAGCCAGTGCTCCACCCAGAGATTTCAAAAATAATGTCATAAATAGGTTTTATTTATCAGTTAACTTCTATTAAGTAAATCAAATCAACATTTGGTGTGAGCACACTTTGCGTTTAAAACCGCTTTTGTCCTCGGTGCACCTGCGCATCGAATACATATAAATCACACATAAGCTTTCTTCAGGCGTCTTGGAGACGTCTCAGTTTCTTCATGTGATCCCAGATGCACTGGATGATGCTGAGATCAGATCTCTGTTAAATATATATGAAGTACACATAAGTTCAGTGATCTCTGCTCAAGTTTGTCTCAGGTGAAGACTTGTAGTCTTATTCAGCTGCTGTTATCTGGATCGTCCAGAATTTATTGTACATCGTCACCACACAGAAAACCTTAAAGCAGCACTAATGAAGCTCAGGGTCGTTCAGTCATTTGTAAAGATTGATGAGCCGTCCGGAAACCCACAAACCTTTATAGAGCCGTCAGGCACCAATCTATGACAGGAGATCTGGACATTATTAGAGATTAAACAGCTTCGTCCCACAAACCTTTATAGAGCCGTCAGGCACCAATCTATGACAGGAGATCTGGACATTATTAGAGATTAATAATAGATATGATTGCACCTTCTGGCCACGAATCCCTCTCTCTTTATTTCTCTCTCATTTAGCTTCTTTATCCATTTTTTATCGGCACATTTATCCTCAGGAGCCCACAAAACTGAATGACACACTGGACACTGAAGAAATGAAATGCGTTTCAATCAAAGCTCGGTGTAATGTAGAGATGTGAGGAGGAGAGAAACTTTGAGGGCTGATTATATATTAATGCGTCTATTAACTTTAATGCACCTTCACTGTTGGCCACAGGCTGTGAAAGACTGCTGCAGTTCTGTTAGTGGACAGTAGGTGGCAGCACTGCATTGGAGTTCAGCTTATTAGTGCCGTGATGAAACCTCTAACACTTTGTTTGTATATAAAGTATAAATTGTAAAATATTATTACATTTTAAAACAGCTGTTTATTATGTGAATATCTGTTAAGCTGTAATTTATTTCTGTGATCAAAGGTGTATTTTCAGCATCATTACTCCAGTCTTCAGTGTCACATGATCTTCAGAAATCATTCTAATATGAAAATTCAGCTTTGATCACAGCAATAAATTAAATTTTAACATGTATTCACATACAAAACAGTTATTTTAAGTCGTAATAATATTTCACTATTTTACTGTATTTTTTATCAGATAAATGCATAAAGTAACCACCCTCTTTTACTTGAAAAAGAACCTCTCCGAAACAGTAAAGATATCATTGTTTTGTAGTAATGGGTGTATTTATCTGCTTTTGTTTGTTTATTAGACTAGTTTTCAGGAGTAACAGAATGCTGTGTGACTCTAAAGCAGTGTTTTAGTGTCAAACAGACTCCATGCGGTGATCAATAAAGATTAAAGAGCTGTAATTCGGCCGTATGGTGGCTTTCAGTGTAAAATTAATTTTGCAGCCAGTGTGTGAGATGACGCTCACCTGCTGATAGTGTCGTGGCGCTGTGGTTCACGCGTGTTACCAGCTGCTCAATGCATATGTGCCCTGTGCAGTGTTGGGGAAAGTTACTTTTAAAAGTAATGCCTTACAATATTGCGTTACTCCCTAAAAAAGTAACTAAATACGTTACTTAGTTACTTTTTATGGAAATAATGGTACATTACTTTTGCATTACTTTCACATTACTTTTTAAATATGAGCAGGGCTTTGATTGTTTTTAATATAAGAAGTTCTATTTATAGCAAATGTAAAAGCCCTTTCACACCAAAAAGTGTAATGAATAAACCTCAGGCTGAAGGAAAAGTAAATTCACGTCTGTACAGTAGCACTTCAGCAATAAAAAAAAAACAATGAAGCACAATTGTTAGTTTATCTAAAGTCATTTTTGATTATTAGTATGGTTGAACTGGATCATTAAAGGTCAGCAGCAAAGACACTGTTAATAAAATGGGAATAGATACATTTGTGTTATTTAAAGGGGTCATGACATGGGTTTTTTTATTTTATTATTATGGTCCCCTAGGTGCAATTATAGTATTACTATAGTTTTTTTTAAAAAAAAACTTTTAAAATGTAGTGAATTATGACATTTTCCCACCCTTGTTTCTCATCCTTTGATTCAACAGTCTGTTTTTGGGTTGTTTCCCCTTTAAGAGTTCAGTTTAACGCCCACTGTTATGATTGGCTAACGACAGTGACTATGGATCAATTATTAACCCCCCAATTCAGAACATTTGCGGATTGAGCGTAACTGTTTAGTAGCGGGTGATTCCATGTACGATGTCGCGTTTTCATGGTCAGTCGTGTGAAGCCTATTTCTGATTGGTTGGTGCCGTTTTGACAGCGTTTATGCCAAGAGGCAAAGGGAAAGAATTCGAAGGGAAGAGTACTTGGCCATGCGTGAACGCACGGGGCAACAGTTCTAAGCACATACGCTTACTTTAAGCGAAGAGGAGAGATTCGCGATTGCACTGAACACGGTTTAAGTGCAGGCATACTCTCTGAGAGAGCCCAGAGAAAATTCTTACAAGAGCAACGTGTATCTGAGAGCGCGCGCCCAGTTCCCGCGCGCGAGCAGAGAGATTTGCGCTCCGCACATTATATTCCGCGCGCGAGCAGAGAGATTTGCGCTCGCACATTATATTAATGTACTTTCGCGCTACAATAATGCGCTCTCGACATTTGACAGGGAAATAACGCCATACTGCGTGGCATTGTAATTTTCCTGTACACAGACCCACTCGCTGTCCGTCGACTGAACACTTGTGAGGCGCGCGGCGCGTCAACGATAGAAATGAGCGTAGTTGTCTTGTGCTGGAGGCGGTCATATGCAATGGTTGGAACGTCACTTCACACCGTGACGTCACTTCTTACCATGGATCCAGAACGAGCTGTATTTAGAGCTTGATTAAATAAATGGCTCGTTTATAATGGGGAGGACGTCTTAAGCTACGAAACTTGCAGGACGTTTTAATGGTACAAAGACCTCTTATATTCCAAAAGATCAAGGCAAATTTGGTTTCCAAGTTTTACTTGTCTATAAATATTTAATTATTGCAGGTTTGCGTCATATTCTGAGTTTATTATTTCACTGTTTTGATTAATTTTGATGAATACTAAATCTGTTTTTTTTTTTTTTTTTTTTTTTTTTGTAAGTGGGATGAATTAATGCACATTCACATTTAGTCTAGAACTACAGTAACATCATGTTCACACAGAGCACACAACGCCTCCATACTTCCGATTTCTCCCAATATGGGAACAGGAGGCTTTCAGTCAAAAAAAATGGGAATACAAAGTAACTGGCGTTTACTTTTTTGAAAAAGTAAGTCAGATATTTTCTTGTAAATTAAAAAGTAATGCGTTACTTTACTAGTTACTTGAAAAAAGTAATCTGATTACGTAACTCTCGTTACTTGTAATGCATTACCCCCAACACTGGCCCTGTGTGACCTCTGCTATCCCAGCATCCTCCAGCAGGTGCTTCTGTGTTTCTGCTGCTCAGATTAAAACCATGGTTATCTGAAAACATGAAATAGTTTATCACTATTTTATTTAGATTTGCATAATTTTATAATGCTGCTTGACTGTTACCGACCTTTGAAACTAATTTTTTTATATGTATATCTATGCGTGTATATATAGAATAGAATATTTATTTTTGTATTTAATATATATATATATATTTGTGTGTTACATAATATATTTTTGTAGTTAAATTGTTTATTATATTTTTACATGTAGACAATTATTTTACAAACACATGTAGCCTTAAATATTGTTCAAAAATATATATTATATAAATTATATATAATTAAAATGCAATTGTGTATCATTATATTTAATTATATATAATTTCATTATATTATATAATTATATTTAATTAATTAATTTTAGAATGTTTTTGCACTTACACGTTTAATTTCATGATAGTTAAACATATTTACCCTTCAAATTCTCATTTACATAATATATATATATATTTTTTTTTTTTAATTATAGATAATTACATATACATATAACATTTTTGCATTTAGACATTGTTCTTCATAGAAAAAAAAAACATATTTAACTCTCAAATTCTCCTTACCATAATATTTATTTATATATATATTTATAAATATTTATATTTCAGTACTGTAATACAATAAAAAATACTGTTATCATATTTTATTTAAATCCGTATAAAGGCAATACAACAAGTGCTACAATTATGTATAAATATTTTACAATTTAATTTTTTTTTTTTGAGCAATTTAAAGCAATGAAAATTTGATTATCTTGCAAGATGTTTAATTACAAAATATTTATAAAGAAAATATTGTTTTCTTAAAAAACTTTTTTATTATCTAATTCTTTGCTCACATGCGGTACATGAGGTTCTACCTTTTTTACATATATGTTCCTATATATATATATATATATATATATATATATTGTTCTATTCAACATAAAAAAGAACAAAAACAAAACAAAAGATAGCAACATTGGATGAGATCCTAATACACAAAAGGATCGAAGGAGTATTAAAGCATTAATCGGCCTGTCTGTTTGAAACCAAAAAATAAAGCCTGTTTTATTACTACAAATATTTTCTGTAAAGCAGAATATCATTTTTATGTGTGACCCGGACACGTTGTGGACAGGTTTTGGGACACAGTGAAACTGGAGCGTCTCAGCAGCAGCTTTGCTTTAGTTGGCACTGGTTTAGTTCATTAACAAACCATCTGGGACCGCTGTGCCACTCGTATCTGATCAATCTGCTCATATTTGCTTATGCGTGACTGAAAACGACATTCAGATGAATCAGGCTTCAGAAGATTATCCGAATGTGCTCTCAGAGATTTCTGATGCATGTTTGAGTGTTTGTTTTGTCATCTAGCAGGGTTTAAATCACTTTATTTCTGTCTCTCTCCAGCGAGGCGGCAGAGGAGCTTCAGCCCAGTTCTCATGCCACGTCTTCAGTCAAAACCATGAGCAAAGCACCCGCTGGAGCCCCGCGGCAGGGCAACGGTGTCCCTCCACCTACAGCCAAGAGCTGGCAGTCGAGCAGCGCCGCAGGTCAGACCTTCAGCTCGTCACAAATCAGTTTGCTTTCTCTGTTTGTTCGTCTTTGTTTCTTAAAGGGACGGGCACCCAAAAATAAATTTCACTCATGTCAGTCAAAACCTGTTTGACTTGGGTTTGAGTTTTTAGTCAAATGGATTTAATTTTCTTATTTTCTTAATTTTTATTCCCCCTTCTAATAAGATCGTTTTAGACACTTAATAATCAAATAAACTTAAAATAATGTGAATATTCACTTTTTTTTTTTTATATGAATAGAAGTGAAGGAATTTGGTGGAGTGAGTAAGTCATGGCAGATTTTTACATTAGTTTTTTTTCTTTTCTTTTTTTAGTTTTATAAAGAAATTTATAGGCACAATTTATATTTGTCTACAAAAATAATCTCAATTTCAGCAAAAACATTCAGATAAAAAGGATTTTAAGCTCATGAGAGACCTTAATTCAGTCAACTGTCTGTCTCTATTGCAGATTAATTTCAGTATTATTTATATACTATTTTAGAGTATTTATTGATATTTTGAATTGTATTTTTTCAGTTTTCATTTTAACAATTTTTTTCATCTAGTATTTTTATATAATATATTTTAATATAAATATATTGTATGTATATACATATAATTTTTTTTATTAATTCTTAATATTATAAAAGTTTTATTATATATTAAAATTTTAAATATTTACTTTTATAAAATATTATGTATTTTATCATAATTTTAATCATTTTAGGTCAGTGTTTTGGCATGCTAAACCCTGATTTTGTTCAGTTTTATTAATTTAAGTACTTCAACCAAAAAATAAAAATTATATTTATTTATCATATTTAATTTAGCTTTAGCTTTGTTTCTGTGTGTTGGCAGATGAAGGCAGGTGAGCATCGGCTCCTCAAGTGTCCTGCAGATGGCAGACTGATGCTTGTGGAAATGTAGTTTAAGCTTTGAGTTAATGCTTGTATTAGAGAGCTGTGTTTTATTCAGAAAGCTTGACTGAATGATGAGAACAGCTTCACAGTCAGGCATGTTTAGTGGAGTTTCACGGGGTCTCGGGGTGAATGTTCACTCTGTGGACGGGCTGATGTATTGCACAGAGCCGCTGTATTGTGGGTATGTGTTTGGTGTTTACCCATCATGCCCTCTGGGGGCTCTTAAGAGCAGCGTGCTGACAGGCGCTGTGGCTCGGGTGACGGCTGAACACAGGTATCTCTGTGTAATGTATGTATGGAGCGGCGCCACATGCACCAGATGACCCGCGCTCAGATTCCTGGTCTGCTCGGTGCGTTCACGAGGAGCTGCGGGTCATCGGTCCGGCTGGCAGAGCATCTCCTCAATTAAAGCTCATCGGCCTGATTGATTCCAGACCGCCGGATCAGAGCAGAGAGTACACAAGGGCAGGACGTCCGGCCGTCTCATGCAGCACATGGCCTTCATCTCTCTGAGGAACCTGCAGCCTCTCCTTCAGACGCTCAGATGCTGCAGAGCTCTCAGAATAACTTTATTTTGGGGGGTTTACTTCACTGATGGGGTCAGACATGTCCAAAACTAGCTTTTAGTGTCATTTTAATGTTTTTACATTTTTATAAAATGTATTTTTAAAAAAAGATTTATAAATCTGGATTGTCTGCAGTGTGTTATACTAATATTTTTTTTAGTTTCTAATACCTATTTTTTTTAAATGTCTGGTCATAATAAATAATATTATAAAGGAAAAATAAAACAAATTTAATAAAATAATATATAAAAACAAAAAAACATTATTTTGTTGTATAATAATAATATATAATATATATTCAAGTATTTTTAAATATATCTAAAGACCAGAAAGAAATTGCCTACTAGTTTTCATAAAATTAAAAAATATATATGTATATAAAAGTATAAATTATTAATATTATAAACATTTTATTCTGTGATTTTAATGATTAAAAAAATTTTATTATAGAATTCATACATTATTAATTACAAAATATATAATATATTTTTATTATAGAATTCATACATTATTAATTATTATTTTTAGGAAAAAATACACTTAGTGTTTCATTTTAAAATATTTCAATTAAAAATTGCTAATATTTTAAATTTAGTATTATATTTCAAAATATGAAACTATTTTAATGTAAAATAAGAAATTAACCTTATGTATTAAATTTAATTTAATCTCTTTAATATAATAGTTTTATATTTTAAAATACTATGTTTAAAATATAATACTGTAAGTTTAAAACATGAATCACTTATAATATTAATAATTTATTTATATTAATTTATTATAATAAATATATTATTTTAATATAACTTACAACATTAATATAACTTAAAATATTTTATTAATATAACTTTTTAACTTTATAACTATTTTAAAATGTTTAAATTATTAATTATTTGTATTTTAAACTTTTACTATAGTATTGTATTCTAAAATATGGTTAAATAATATTCGTATTCGTATTAGTTTTTTTTATTTTGTTTCATAATAATGTAAACTTAAAACACATTTATAAATATATAAAATGTTAATATTTATATATGTGCTTAAAATGTTTAAAAATATTAAAACTCGTTAGCACACATACTATATTATAATAGCTTATTATATGTATCAAACAGTGTCGACCTCACGATCTGCCTACTACTGAGTTCCCACAAGACTATCTCTGTTTCCTCCCCAGCTCAGACTTGTTTGATGCACTTCAGCTCTGTTTCCTCCTCAGCTGAGAGGAAGTGCTCATCTTATCTCGCTCCGGTCTCAGGATGTGACGAGTCCTTCAGGAGAAACCTGTGCTGACTCAGCCGCTGCATCCTCTGACCTCTGACCGTGACCTTTGACCTGCTGCTACTCCGTGCTCTGGAGAGATCAGACTCTGATTTAGTTCCGTTAGACAATAACCAGCTTATTTATCTTCCCATTTGCTTTGGTGTCATTTATACGCTCATATTTAGATTCATATTTACATTTGGTGCGGTTTGCAAAGTTAAGTAGGAGTGAGAGTCTTTGGGTAGACGGCGAAAACTGTCAATATTTCGTTTTCTGATTTTCTGTATGAACTAAAAATTGAAAGTTGCCAAGGGTGCATTCTCTGCTTTGATTCTGAATGAGCCGCTGTGTGCCGCGCCTCCGCATGACCTCTGACCCCCGCTGTCTCTCCGGAGGCGGGCAGAGAAGGGAAGGCTTGTCCGAGAGAAGGGATTATTTTGCCAGGTGTCTCCTCCACTTCTGGGAATGTTGCCTGAGTAAACCAATCCATTGTTTTGCGGCGGCACGGTGTGGATGTCCCGTCCCTTCAGAAGAGATAGAGTTCGTATATCTTTACCAGAACTTCCCATCATCTTCGGTCACACTACATAGCCGATCTCATTACCGCGCTCTTCCGTAACACCGGCGCTGATGTGGGTGAAGTTCAGCGAGGGGTCGCTGAGATTGAAATCTCTTTCTCTTTGATTAGGGTTTCCCAAAGCAGGTGCACCTGCGCCGCAGACGGGCCCCTCGTTCGGACGGGTCAGCAGCAGCCTCCCCAAGGGCCCGGATCGACCCGCGCCTCAGGCTCACCCCAACGACGGAGACGATTCTCTGGTGCAGAGAGCCGAGCACATCCCGGCGGGGAAACGCACACCCATGTGCGGCCACTGCAACATGGTCATCAGGTGAGACGCTCGCACACCTTCATCATGATTCAGCACCGGTCAGTGTGTCATTTAACCCTCTCCAACCCACATTCACAAAGACTCAACCATCGTTAAATGACTAGATACATATTTTTCCCTAAATAAAAAGAAGAAACAGCAGCTGTGGTTGCCAGAAGTATGGAAACTTCTAAATATAAAATAATATGGAAAAATAATGATTGATGCATTTAATAGAATAGTTCAGTAAACAAGAGTAATAATTGATACGATGTAGTTAATGCTCAGTTTCACAAACAAATACAGTTCCAGTCAAAGCCACAGCAGAACTGTTGTGTCCCTCTGAAGCCTCTTTCACACAGAGATTATGGAAAATACATGGATAATGTGTCCCGTGATTGGTCCAGGGACCATTTGAGTTTGGTTCATTCACATCCCGGGACATGTTTGCGTTCACACTGAAGGCACTCTGGCAATTTTCCAGGATCAATGCGCTGTGTGAAAGGGGCTCGAGTGACACGCAGCAGTGATTCATTACTGAACGAATCAAGTGAGTCAGTGATTCAGTGACTCGGTTCATAAATATAGTCACTAGCTTCGTATCTGAATGAATCGGTTGAGTGAATTATTCAGTGACTCATTCATTAAGACCTACCTGTTGGCACTTTTAGGTTCATGTATCTTTTTTATAAATCATTTCATATTTCATCTATTAATACCAATTTATCATTATGTATGGAATGTTGAATCAAAATAATTCTTTCTGAAGCTACTTTTTGTAATATCTATTCAGTGCATTTCACATCTAACACGATGATTTCTCAGCCAAAATTGATGTGGAATTAATTTGCCGTTAGATTATTTAATGGGCATATCATGTATTTTATTAAATTAAAAATTTTAGTCAACGTTCATTCAATACATTCAACAGTATTTTGAAATCTCCTGTTAGATTTACTTTATTTTGTACCATATAAAGTAAGGGAATTTAGCATTAACAAATGAACAGATTTTCCAGTCTTTTACAGTTAAAATTGCAATAATTTTATTGGCATAAAGTATGTGACCTGTAATATCTCAAGAAATAAATAAACAAAATAAATAAATAACAATAGTAATAATAAAACTGTATCATTAATAACAATTCAAAGAGTTTCTTTATTGTCATTGTAAATGAGAAACAGAAGTTAATGTTTCACAATCCTAAAAACAGCTCCAAATAAAAGACAAGCTTCATTCTGTGTGAAAGGTTATCTGAATGTGAAGGAACTTTCGGATATTATTCACACTATAGATCATTCATTCAGGCCCAGATAAACTCAACTAAATGATGTTCATTTTAGCAGCAGGCTGATACTTTATTACTTTTCTGAACTGACTCTAAACTAGATTTGATAAGTCCTTTATGAAAAATGTTACATCACTTTTATTTGGCATGTCTTGGAACTTGAGGGTTTAAAGTGAGAAAATACATTTATGTATTTTTTGTGTGTGTGTGTGTTTTGAGTATTAATATTCTATTATTATTTATTTTTCCATTTAGGTATTTATTTTATATATTTTTTGATGTAACTTGCATTCAAAATAATTTTGTATGTCTTTGAAAGCATTCTATCAAAATCACAAAAAAAAAAATTAATTTATCAAAAATACAGTAAAAATAGTGAAATATTTTTACAATTTAAAATAGATGCTTTCTATGTGTATATATAGTAAACTGTAATTTATTTCTGTGATGTGCAGCTGTATTTTCAACATCATTACTCGTCTTCAGTGTCACATGATCTTCAGAAATCATTCTAATATGATGATCTGCTGCTCAAGAAACATTTTCTGATTATTATCAGTGATGAACACAGTTGTTCATCAAAACATTTTTGTTGAATTTAATATTCAATTAATTTTTTAGTATTCACAGATGAATAGAAAGTTCAAAAGAACAGCATTTATTAGAAATAGAAATCTTCTGTAACATTATAAATGTCTTTATCATCACTTTTGATCAATTGAATGCAGCCTTGATGAATAAGTGTTAGTTTCTTTCAGCAAAACAAAACATTCGTCTGACCTCAAACTTTTGAGCAGAAGTGTTACATTTGTAACAGGTTTTGTAACACTGAACACCTACACTAGACCTTTGTGTTATAATGGCTGAGCGTCAAAGGTTACATTAGTGTGATGGTCACATGCGGCTGTGTGAAGTTTAATTTACCGAGGAACAAGCGTCTGACGGGTTTGGAGCTCAGACTCCTTCAGCTCGTCTCCAGAGAGCAGGATCCGTTACGCCTCCACGGCCGCCACAGACTGTCAGACTCCGGCCGGAGCGGCCCTGACATCCAAGCTTCAAGTCTCCGCTTTCTGCATCTGATATCGCCAGGGTCTGTTGTTTTCCCTTCAGGCTAATCATCCGATTTGTCAGCCGCATCCCCGCTCACCTCAACAGATTCTCCACATCAGATCCCATCAGAACAGTGTCAGGACAGACCTGAGCTCGGAGAGCAAGTCAACCGCTGCGATAGTGACATTATACATGATTAGAGCATTCATCTTCTCTGTACATTAGTGCTGTATGTGTTTTATGAGGAAAACCATTTTTATGGTGGTTACAGTCTTATTTTAGTATTATTGAGAGAAAAAAAAAAAAAAAAAAAAAAAAGACAGACAAAAACAGTTACTAAAACTGATACAAAAAAAAAGATATAAAAATAAGAAACAAATGTATAAAACCTTTTAATAGCATTTAAATAATACTACAAAACATTCACATTATAATTAAAGTTTTAGTGATTTTTATTTAGTTTTTTTTTTTCAGTTTTAGTAGGTTTTTTTTGTTAAATGTCTATTTATTTATTTTTTTTTTTTTTTAATTATTACACTTTAAAATAATATATATTAGTTAGCAGCTTCATAATTTTGTGGCAGCGGTGATTCATTCTGTTTTTCAGGATTCACAGATGAATAGAAAGTTCAGAAGAGCAGCATTTCATTGAAATAGAAATCTTTTGTAACATTATAAATGTCTTTACTGTCACTTTTGACAAATTTAATGTTTCCTTGATGAATAAAAGAATGTTTTGATTGAAATCTGATTGAGCTCAAACTAATGAATGATAGTGTTACATTTGTTACATTTGTTACAGATCTTGTAACCATGGAAACCTACACAAGACCTTCATGTTTCTAAATTAAAATTAGGAATGTTGCCTTGGCCACTAGCTGAAATTACAATAATAATAATATTTTATTTCAGTTAACGTGTATTTATGGTTGTAGTTTTGTCTATAATGACTCGGAGTGGTTGTCATCTAATAGAGGTGTAGCTGAATGATACTAAAGCGATGATGTGTGGCAGGGGTCCATTCCTGGTGGCGATGGGCAAATCCTGGCATAAGGAGGAGTTCAACTGCTCTCACTGCCGCAGTTCTCTGGCAGATGTGGGTTTTGTGGAGGAGCGTGGCTCTGTCTACTGCGAGCGCTGTTATGAGCAGTTTCTGGCCCCGGCCTGCTTCAAATGCCAGCAGAAGATTCTGGGGGTGAGAGTTCAAGTCTGCTATTGCTTCCTTGCATCCACAGTTCTGTTTTTCTATCATCCTGCAGCATTTGTGAATGATTCCTCAAATCTTGTGTCTCATTGGACTGTAATTAATTAAAATCAGTGACGTTATTAACTATTAACTTGAGCATCACCGTCTCTCTCCTCGTTTTCTCTGTTGATCTCTGTGATTGTTTCCCTGTAAAGTGTCATTCCTTCATCTTTCCCAGCCTCCCTCCTCTTGTTCTCTCTGTGGGAACGGGCTTTAATCGGGATCATAAAGTCTGGTTTATCTGGTCCATGGCGGTCAGATTGCTACATTAAACAAACCACATTAACAAACACAAGAAACACAATATACGTCGAGCCGCTCGGGCGGATAATGAGACATCATTAGATCAGATATGAGCTCAGTTTATAGATCTGATCAGTGTGTTCATCAATCACTGATTGTCTCAAGATCAATTTCAGTTCTCAAGAATTGCATCTAAAATTAAAGTTTGTGTTTGCAAGATATATGTGTGTGTAATGTGTATATTTATATGTATATAAATACACACACATACAGGTATATATTTAAGAAATATTTAAATGTATATATTTTTTATATTTATAAATGATTTATTTTTTATATATATATATATATATATATATATATATATATATATATATATATATATATATATTTTTTTATTTTTTCTTAAATATATACACGCATACATGTTTTTTAAATACATATACAGTACAGACCAAAAGTTTGGAAACATTACTATTTTTAATGTTTTTGAAAGAAGTTTCTTCTGCTCATCAAGCCTGCATTTATTTGATCAAAAATACACAAAAAAAATGTAATATTGTGATATATTATTACAATTTAAAATAATTGTTTTTAAATTTATTATACTTTAAATTATCATTTATTTCTGTGATGCAAAGCTGAATTTTTAGGATCATTATCACATGATCCTTTAGAAATCATTCTAATATGATGATTCATTATCAAAGTTGGAAACAGTTCTGCTGCTTAGATCATGTGATATTTTTTAGGATACTTTGATGAATAAAAAGTGAAAAAAAAAAAAAAAAATAAAATAAAAAAAGAAGCTATGTTTTTAAAATATAAATATTTTGTAATAACAATATACACTACTGGTCAGTAATTTGGGGTCAGTAATTTTTTTTTTCTTTTTTTTTATTTAAATAAAATCAATACTTTTATTCAGCAAGGATGTGTTAAATTGATAAAAAGTGATAGTAAAGAAAATATATTATTAGAAATGTTTTTTTTTTTTTGAATAAATGCAGTTCTTTTTAACCTTTTATTCATCAAATATATTAGACAGCAGAACTGTTTCCAACACTCATAATAAATCAGAATATTAGAATGATTTCTAAATGATCATGTGATAGACTGGATGTTACATGTGACACTGAAGGCTGGAGTAATGATGCTGAAAATTCAGCTTTGCATCACAGGAATAAATAATTTTTTTTAAAGTACATTCAAATAGAAAACTATTATTTTAAGTTGTAATAATATTTCACAATATTACTGTTTTTTCTGTATTTTTGATCAAATAAATGCAGGCTTGATGAGCAGAAGAGACTTCTTTCAAAAACATTAAAAATAGTAATGTTTCCAAACTTTTGGTCTGTACTGTGTATATATATATAAATAGACCATACAATTAATCAATTTAACAGCCCTAATTTATATAAATATTATAAATGATAATAAATATATGAAATTTATTATAATTTTATAATATTTAATATAATATTATAATCATTTGTAATATATATATTTTAATATTTATATTATAAATTATAAATGAAAACTATATAAATATATAATATAAATAAATTTAATTTGTTCATTACGATTTGATTATTTAAATTCTAAATAAATCTCTCTCTCTCTCTCTCTCTCTCTCTCTCTCTCTCTCTATCCAGGCATTTAAAAATATATATATCTCTTCTCATACATATTATTTTTGAATATACATATATAATTGAAAAATAAAATCTAAATTAAAACACTTACTAAATTGATGAAATTTTATTCGTCCAGCTGCATGTCATGTGACCTTTAATTGACATCTGTGCCCCGTAAATGAGTTGCTGAAATATAGAAATATTATTATAAAATCTCAAGGCTTACATAAAGAGGTTGGGCTGGAACAGAAGCTGCTGCTGTAGATGAAACAGTGGTTTGAGAGGAAAGCTGCTGCGCTCAGAGCCACTGCTAATCGATGCTTCTCATCTGCTAACAGGAAGTCATCAACGCCCTGAAGCAAACCTGGCATGTGCACTGCTTCCTGTGCACCGGCTGCCAGCAGCCCATCCGCAACAACACCTTCCACCTGGAGGACGGACAGCCGTACTGTGAGACCGGTGAGAAACCCCGCCCCCTGCCTGTCAATCAAACACTCACCGCTTATACAACAACCAGAAACACTTCAGTCTTCTCCTGGGTTCTGCTGTCTGGAGTATTCACTACATTACATTCAGTAGTATCCAAACATTACTTTCCTGTTGAATCATTCCACAGATCACACTAAATGATTCATTCCTGAATCAGACTGATCTATTTGATTCAACAACTCTATTTTTTCGTCACATATTTACTCTAATTAAGTTTTCCTCATTCGAAATACTATGTAGCGTACTCTTTCACTTGTTTGCATGTATACTTGAATTATATTTCAGTTTAGTGTTTTGATAG
The DNA here is from genome assembly GCF_018340385.1 of Cyprinus carpio. Taxonomy (NCBI): domain Eukaryota; kingdom Metazoa; phylum Chordata; class Actinopteri; order Cypriniformes; family Cyprinidae; genus Cyprinus; species Cyprinus carpio. Next base: position 20,543,714 of record NC_056581.1, on the reverse strand, counting down.
TGTGCAATACGTATTTACAGATCAATGCATGCTGTATTATTAGTGCTGACTTGATCTGTGGGTGGATACGCCTGGATCCGAGCGCTGTGATTGATTTGGTGTGTGTTCTGTGTGTTAGATTACTACACCCTGTTCGGCACCAGCTGTCACGGGTGTGACTTCCCCATCGAAGCAGGCGATAAGTTCCTGGAGGCGCTGGGGTTCACCTGGCACGACACCTGCTTCGTCTGTACGGTACGGGAACGCTCGGCTTTACTCTCTATATCAGAGCAGTGAGGTGCAACACAACACCAAGCCTCTGACTCTCAAATACATTATTTGGTGAATCAGATTGACATTTCCAGTGGATCTCACACAATCCAGGACAGTCTCTGAATGATATCACTGCGACTACTGCTGTAATAAAGACGCTTTGTGTGTGGAAAGAAACTAGGAGAGAATATATATGAAAATAGTTCAATAAAATCATTCCAGAAGTTTCAAGAACTGAATGTTCAGACACTTAATAACCAGTGAATTGATGTGATTTTTCCAGTACAGGATGAGGTTATTGATATTGATTTTTTTTTTAATTTACTAATTTATATACCAACTTTCGATATTAATTTACTTTATTTACGCATTTTATTCTTTACTTTATTTATTTATTTACTTATTTAATTTCACTAATTTACTTTATTTTTATAACTATTTAATCGCTTCTCATTACATTTTCATTCTTTACTTGTTTGCTTTTATTTATTTGTTTGTTTAATTTATTTACATATTTGCTTTATTTACTAACTATATATATATATATATATATATATATATATATATATATATATAATTTATTTTACTTATTCACTTTATTTATTCAATTCATTTACTCACTTATTTTTTACTCATAAACAGCCGTTTCTACCCAATAAAATATATACATTTTGAGATGTCTAGAATAAATTTAATTACAGACATTCTCATGACTTTTACAAACTTATTGATTTTTCAGGTCGAGAAATCACAAATATATCCATATATCCTGAAAAGCATTAAAAATAAATCAGAAATGTCCGTTTTTATTTTTTGCTGATTTTAATGTTTGTTTCGTCTAGCTGTGGTGTGTAAACGAGGGTTAGTATGTGATTTTGAGGATGTTCTGGTGTCTCTCTCTGGTCCTGTAGGTTTGCAGCACAAGTCTGGAGGGTCAGACCTTCTTCTCCAAGAAAGACAAGCCCTTGTGCAAGAAGCACGCTCACACCGTCCAGTTCTGAGTGAAGGGCTGCGCCTTGCTGGTCATATTTCACTCTTATGAGATTTATTTTAGTACATGAATGTTTTTGCTAAGAGATATATTTGCTTCGGTTTCCCTCAGAAAGCTCATCATGAGATCAGGAACTGCGTTATACTCCTATATAAGGTTCAGTGTTGCATTGTGGGTGTTTTGTCTGTTTTTGAGCGAGTATCATGCGATGCAGTGTTTAACTGAGATCTTTACCATGATTGAAAATAATTTTGACATGCAAAAGATATTTCACTTGTTATTATCAGCATTAAAGAAGTCCTTATTCTATTTGCCATGTGTATTTAAAGAGCCATTGACTCGGTGATAATATATTTTCACACTCGTGAGATCAGTGTAAGTGCCGTCTCTCTCCTGCATCCCGCTGCAGTTTGACCAAGCTCTCTTTATGCAGGTATATTTTATTTATTGAGGCGGGACGGAAGATTTCAGGGGCTTTCCATGTTTTTTTTTTACGGCACAGACAGCGTCAGTGCTTTCAGAACGGTGATATTTAATGTTTTATGAGTTATTTCTTTGCTCTTTCATCTGTCAGGTTTGTGGAGTATCTCATCGTCTCAATGCCTTTATTTCTATTAATATATAAAAATGTGTTTCATATTTAGGCCTAAAGTAATTCAGACCGTTTTCTAATCGTTAGCACTTGTTTTGAAGCTAATAAGGGTTGGTGGTTTATGTGCATCTTTATCTCTTTATTCTAGTTTCCTGTAATTCACTTATTTTTTTTTCTGAGATGGGATAAAAATAAAACACTGTTCTTCTCAAAGTCTCATAGTGTGATTTAAAATGCTTTCTTTATGCAACATGTCTCACAGCGTCTATTGAAAACAGAAACATTACCATTACAATACCATAACATAAACATAAAATATAAATGTAATTGTGTGTGTACAAGTACAACCAAGAATAACTAATAAAAAAAAAAAAATGTGTGTGTGTGTACAAGGAGGACTAATTTATAAAACAAAAATGATTTTCAGCTAGTTGAAGTACTAAAATAAACTAAAACTACAACTAAAAAATAATAAAAACTATATTTAAATAAATAAATGAGAACAAAACAATTGCTAAAACTAACTAAAATTAAAATTAAACCAGAAAATGTATGAAAACATATTTTAAATATAGAATTATTCTGTATTATATTTCAAATATTTTCTATATATTTAGAGAATAAAATCTAAAATCAGAGAATATAACAAATGTTTCAAATTTATTTCAAAATGTTAAAACTATAATTGTTTCTTCATACAACATGGATCACAACATCTATTATTTGAAGTACTGTACATCTATTAGAAGTACTAAAATAACTGAAACTGAATTAAAAAACAACTATATAAATTAATAAAAATTACAGTATATAAAATTAAAATTAAAATATATATATTCAAAGAACAAAATATATAAAAAAAAAATACAATCCAAATAACACTGTCATCAGAAACGCATCACTACTGTGAATGCTTTAATAAAATATTCAAAGTATTTACAAAAACTATAATAGCATTATCAATTCCACTAAAATAACACTGTCATCAGAAACGCATCACTACTGTGAATGCTTTAATAAAGAGTGTCATTGTGTATTTTCCGGGTCACCTGAGAGCGATCCTTGGGTCTCCAGATACCAAACCATCACTCCACCACAACCACACGTCCTGCGCTCGGCTTTCATATGAGCCCAGAGTATTTTCAGTGCCTGGGAAATGGATATTCGTGAACACACACCGCCTTCCGGTAATAATTGGGTTTGCCAGTAGGTGCAATGCATGTTCATGATGATCAGATTATAAAGAGGTTTAACCGCATTAGTCCTCCATAACTTAAAAAAAAAAACTTTCAGATATACTGTACATGCTACTGTACATGATTATGATCAGTGATGGGAAGTCCGGTTCTTTTCTGCGAACCGGTTCATAAAAACCGGTTCTTATACTCCCTGACGTGATGTCATTCGTGATGATGTAATGATGTCAAGTCTGTCATCCCGGGTCCTGGAAACATACTCTTAATTCATAAAGAGAGATTTTTTTGAGTTAGCATATTGATCAAACAATAATTAGACAATTTTTGATTAGGCTATGTAAAACCAACAATATTACAGCAGCATTAAGTGTCTAAATCACGCTGTACATCATTTTATTTTAAGAGTAAAACCTTCACACACTCTTATTATATATATGTCTGTGTGTTATATATTATATATGTGTGTATGATGTAAACAACTGTGTGTTTGTGTGTGTGTACAAAGGCAAACAAAACTTTTAAAAATTTTATATATCTAAAATTGCTTCATGGTATTTAGTATATAAACACATTTGTTTGGTATAAACTGAAATGCTTATAACACAAATTCTGTAATTTGGCATATTTAATTACTCCTTAAACACTTCGGTTCCCTTATTTGTTCTTTTTGTTATGAGAAAAATCATGAAATAGATATTACAAGTAGCTTTAGAATTGTTTCTTTTTTTCATTTTCTTTTTACACATATATACATATATATCCTTTGTATTGAAATAAATGAAATGATACTATAATATATTCATTATATAAAATATTATATATTAATGAAATGATGCTCTAAATAAGAAACTAAACCTGCCAGTAGGTGGCAGTAAATGTCTTAAGTTATTGAGTCATTCATTCATTCATTCGATTTCTTCAAATGGCTGATTGATTCAGGAATAAAGTAAATGGCTCGAATCATTGGTTCACTCGATTCGTTCAAAACATGGATTCATTCAGAAATTGTGTGTTGCTTGGAGACGCACAACAGTTTTGCTGTGGCTTTAATAGGTAATATTTGCATTGGCAAAACTGAGCAAAAACAGACAATATTGTGTCTAAAATAAGACACAATTAAGCTAATATATAAATGTATGCTTTCGAATCGCTCTCTCGGTACTTTGATGTCAAACACCGGTCGGTCTGCGCAGCTGCTTCAGGTCAAACACACCTTGTGAAATACAAGATGCCATTAATTGCCTTAAAATTTTATATTTTTTTCTTTAACTAATTAATTAGATTTACCCACTTTAAGCACTGTGTAAATATATTTAATTGCATAATTTCAGATTATTTGTACAATCTGTAGTTTGATTTGAGCGCATCTGAATAATAGCAGTGGACAGAGTGAGCTGCTGCGGGGAAAGTGCACAATCCGATGTGTTCTGAACATGAGACGAGCTTTATACTGAGGGCTTTACAATAACTGGTAAGATAGAGTTAATAAGTCTATTTAAAGCGGCTCTGACAGACTCGTGCGCTGTTTTCCTCACAGTGCAGAACTTACATTTCACAGGTATATTCTCCAAATGTTAGAAAGTCATTAAAATATGTCCATTTTTCCCGTCAGGAGTGGATGAGATGAGCCTTCCGCTAAACCAACAGACGTTTCTACCAACAGAAGAATTTACTTTCTAAATATGCATTCTGCTAAAAGATTTCGTGTTGGACAAAAACTGCGCCTTATCTAGGATTTTAAACCTACAAGTATGTCTACGTGTATTTTTATGAGAGCAGCAGCCTAACTGTAAAGTTGTAATGAGGTAATCAAAATAGCCTCATACAACTAGTGTTTTTTTAGCTTATAGTGAATTTAATTTCTTCCTTAAGAAGCATCATATTTGTTTTTAGGTCGTAATGTTAAAATGTAATGTGATTGTAACCCTTTTTATGCACATAGGTTATTATATAGCATAGCCTAGGTTATATAGTTACATTCACTACCTGATAGCACACGTGACATCACAGACACATCTGTTTGACGTCTGTAAGACGTGTTTTTAGAGTGTTTGCTCATCTGTTAAGACATCTCCTGTCGGATGTCAAATAGACGTTTATAAGATGTCTTTAAGATTTAGAATAAATGTAAAACAGCACATAGCATATGCTGTCCAGATGAAGCGATCTTTAACAGACATCTACCTGTATAGTTGTTTTAAAAGCTTTTAATAAGAACATTGTTTCATTGGACAACATTGGGCAGGATGTAAAAAAAAAAAAATATATATATATATATATATATAGGCTATTTTTAAATAAATACCTTTTTTTCCCCTCCAAATAGCAAAATGTAGAAAACACCGATATATATATATATCAATCATACATAGCAATTCAGCCAAAAAATACCGATATATGATTTTTTGGCCATATCGGGTGAGTTTGTATTGAGGTGTATTTCTCTGAAGCGTCAGTGGTTGGAGCCTGTGCGCCTCCACACACACACACACACACACACACACACACACTGAAGGAAAGAAAACCAGCTCTCCTCCTCGAGTGGGACAGAAGGAGCCCGTTGAATCTGCAGCAGAAGAGGCATCGAGTAATTGATCGCCAGATGTTTCTCGTGAGGAGCTGATGCTTCTTTCTGAAGGACTGTAGAGGCTCGTGAATGAAGGTGAGTGTCTGAACTCCAGTCTGACGCGCTCAGGGTTTCATTCGCCGTGTTTGTCGAGAAACGCGCTGGCGATCTGTGTGCCGCGCGCAGATTTCGGGTCGTTCGCGTGCGTTTGTCGGGCTCGAGCGAAAGTTTCGGCGCTTTCTCGCGAGTCTCGCCGGTTCCCGTTGCAGTGTCTCGGGATCATTGTCACGAGCAGCTGTCCGCACTTAGGTTTAGTTTAAGGGAAATAAAGTGGGGATGATGTGATGGACGGAGAAACAGTTTCAAACTGTATTTGAATTAAGAGACTTTATAAGTCGGTGCAGAGTTTGTGTCAGTTTATTCTTTGATTAACTTAGATTTTCAAGCATGCACATGATTAGTAAAGAAAGCAAACACATCAAGCTCTCATTAGTGTTTAGATTATTATCGGAAGTTTCTTGACACGCTGATGAATTGCGGTTTGATCGGAGATGACGGACTATAGGCTATTAAATCATATTGCATAACTCCTAGGGATATGATTTATTGTTCCTCATCAAGGTCTTACGAAATATTCTGTTTGACTGTTCTTGTAGATGTTGAGAGATCTGAACATCATAAATCCATAAGGAGCTTCATTCATCTGCGGACTGAGGTAAGACAATCGGTCAAATAGCTTCGAGACCGAAACGAAACGTTTTTCGGTGGCTGATGTTTTCATTTTGCATTTGATTCCTCCAGTATTTAATGCCTGGTTGAGTTTTGCATCAGTGATTAATTGCTGGAATAATTGTGATTGTTGTGAATAAAGCTGAGGGTGCCTCATTTAATGCCACCAAACTGAACTGGAAAAATAATGACTGTTTTCAAACAGTTTCCCCAAACAGCCCACCTTGCCTGCTATTGGTCAATCACGCAGGCAGCCCCGCCCCCGAACTCACGCCATTGGTTGAATCAGAAGTTGGGCCGTTTTACAAACAAATCGATGTTTAATTTTAGTGTAATTTGGGATGTAAGAAAGTATTTTACCGTTTACTTCAGCTTTAAAGATAAATGTTCATTTATACATGTTAACGAGCGCTGTGTGATTTGGAGGCTAATTTTCCCACGAGCAAGAGATAAAGCTCATTACAACTTTGGAGTACTAGTTTACTTCCTGGAGTACTAATTTGTTTACTTACTGAATACTGTGCAGTGTGTACTTTTACTCTATAATACTTGTTTGAGAGCTGTAAAATGGACTCAGCTGATGAAGTGAAGAGCACAGATTCCATCATCCTCGTCCTTGGATCTGATCTGACCTCGTGGTTTTTGGCCGTCTAGTGAATCGGTCTTTAATCGTAGCGTGTGTGTTGTGATATCTGTGAGTATCGTGTGTCTGATAAGCGGTTCTTTGGGAGCGTGTCGGCAGCTACAGGAGTCATGTCTACTGCGGCGTAATGAGAGAAAGCCATTACAGGCCTGATGTGTGTTTTGGGTGGGATTTCTAAAAGCCTGCGTGTGGGAAAGTGCTCATTTTGTCTGTGTGGTCTGGCTCTGGCGGCTGTAGGCTTGTTTGAATTAAACCCAGTGGGCCGGTGCTGCTTTACTGCTTTTATTTCACTGCACAATTTGGCCAATGCTGTGTGATTTCAAATATGTGAACATAAAATAATAATTATTATATTAAAAAAGTACAGTTTAAATGAATATATTTTAAATTTAATTATGAAATGTATTTTATTTTAATTTAATTAAAATTAATACATTTATTTTCATATTATTATTTTATTATTATTATTATTATTATTAGTTATTATTTCTGATATTTTTAATTATAATTAAGATAAAAGGGTGCACAATTTGGCCAAAATTTTTGCTGTTTATGTATGAATATGACTACAATATTATAATAATATGCTTGCTGTGCTTTTTTGTAGGCCTGCACAATTTGGCCAAAATTTTTGCTGTTTATGTATGAATATGACTACAATATTATAATAATAATCATAATAATTACAATTATATTAAAAAGTATTAATTGTAATTTAATAATAATAAATGTTTTATTATTATTATAACAATTTTAAACAAAATAAAAACATTTAAATTTTAACTTAATTTTCTTTTGATTATATAATACATTTTACATTAATTTTATTTAATTTATTTGAATTTTAAATTTACATTTATTTTTCTATTTATTTAACACAACCCCTATTTTACACAATATTATATTTATATTTATAGAAATAAATGTTAAAAATACTTTCACTATATTAATATTTAAATATTTAATTTTGTTTTTTTTTTTTTTTTAAGGCACATTGAGAGTAATGATGGAAAATGCAGAAAAGTGAAATGACGTCTTCAGTTAGTCAACTAAACGTGTGCAGTTATGACTGATTATTATAATCTCAAAATAACCTTTTGCATGACTAATTTATCACTAATTGGCCCGTCCGTCTTTTAGAATGATTTCTCTTTTGCGTGATCAGCTTCAGCGTGGCATGATTAGCAGACGTGTGTTTGTTCCTGTAGTTTCTTATCTCATTAGAGTTTCTCTAAAAACCGTCAGCTTCGTTTTCCAACATCTCTCAGACATTTAATGTGGTTATTGTGCCCGCGAACGCCGCCGAACACTGCGCCTTTGTGCTCTGAATCTGCATACCCCAAGGGCTTCTGGGAGAATTTAACAAGCTTCTGATGTTCCTGGAGAACGGAGGCGTGTGAGATTCCTTCACCAAGGTGAATTTTGAGCCTCAAACTTCAGAGTTTAGAGTCCGAATAATGAGCTCAGATCATTCTCAGAGGTGTGATGGGACGCTCAAGGCCTGAAAAAGCAGGCCAGGACACAGGGACTCACTCTGGCTTTGTTATTTACACACAAGAACAGCATAAAAAAAACATGACATAATGTGAAACCGCTGAGCAAAAATGAGCATTACTTATTGTTGTTTCATATAGAAGTCTTTATTTCTATTGGATTTCCAACACAACTCACTTTATTGTGAGTTATACGGTTATCAGTAAGCATATGAAGTGAGTATTATGTGTATTTGTTCTGGCTCAGGGTCACAGCTGTGCGTCTGTCTGCAGTCTGAGCTGCATTAGCTGACCTTTGACCCCGCCTTCCGCTCGCGTAATTGCAGGAAGTGAGCATGGCCAATGAGAGCAGGGGATTGTGGGTGAGCATTAATGAGCACAGAGATGGCAGTGTTGCTCATGACGGGAGGAAAGAAAGAGCTGTGCACAGTGTGAAATGGGAGTCTTTTATTTGTAATTTATGCTAGTATTGTCTGCACGACTCATAATTATGTTTACATTATGTGCTGAAAAACTTTATGTGCTGTTTGGAAGTTTAAAATCCACCACCAGGATTCTAGAATGTTCTGTGTGGTTGCCAGGGTGTTGCTAGGCTGTTACTACAGTGTTCCATGTGGTTGCCGGGGTGTTGCTACACTGTTCAGTGTGGTTGCCGGGGTGTTGCTACACTGTTCCGTGTGGTTGCCAGGGTGTTGCTACACTGTTCCGTGTGGTTGCCAGGGTGTTGCTACACTGTTCCTTGCGGTTGCCATGGTTTTGCTACAGTGTTCCTTGCGGTTGCCATGCCACTTGCGGTTGCCATCTGTGTGGTTTCCAGGGTTTTGCTAGGCTGTTACCTTGAGCGTTGTTCCGGTTTTGCTGCCAGGGTGTTGTCTACAGGGTTCCGTGTGGTTACCAGGGCAGTGTTCAGTGTTTCTGTTTGGTTGCCAGGGTGTTGCTACACTGTTCAGTGTGGTTGCCAGGGTGTTACTACAGTGTTCTGTTTGGTTGCCAGGGTGTTGCTACACTGTTCTGTGTTGTTGCCAGGGTGCTGCAACAGTGTTCTGTGTGGTTGCCAGGGTGTTGCTAGGCTGTTGCTGTTTGCTAACAGGGTGCGCATATTATATTAGTGGTTGCCAGGGTGTTGCTAGGCTGTTGCTGTTTAAAAAATATAAATTAAATAATAATATGTAATAATAAAATTAAAAATAGTAAAATTATATAAAAGTAACATAAATAGTTAATGTAAAAGTACATTTATTATTATTATTATTATTATTATTGATTATTATTATTATTATTGTGCAATATATTTATATTAATTTAATATATGAAATATTTGTTTTATCACAATAGTTAATAGTGTTTTTAAAATGTAATAATATTTAAAATATAAAATAAAATAAATAATGTTAGTTTTTATGAACCAATATAGCAGTACATAAAAATAAGCAACAATATTTACCTGCTTACAAACTTGAATTCTTTATAATAACTTGCACCGAATCATTCACCGTGAGAAGGGAGTCATTTATTCTGAAAGTCAATAGAATTGGTTTGTGATTTCTGTTTTCTGGATGTCTTTCAGCTCGTGTTTTTCTCTGCAAACACATGAAGTGTTGCATGTGAAGGTAATAAAAACTCATCTCTGATCTCTCTGAGGCTCTGAAGATGAAAGCACAGATGATTTGAATTATATCTCTTCAACGTGTCACACGCTGCAACTAAATGCGTCTGACTTTTGACACCACTGACTCTTGCGGCTTGGCGGGCGAGAGATTTACACCGCGCTCCGTCTTTGATATCCCACCGGGACGTCCCGCACACAGGGAAACAATTCAAAGCCCTCCGCTAATGCGTCCCGATGCACGCCATCCATCCTTCCTTCCGCGGGCGGCATGTTTGTTGATCGTCATCTCTTCATGAAGAGCCGTTCTGTTCTCAGCAAGCGTTTTAAAGACTGCCGGTAACAGTGCGCGTGAATCACTCAAAGTGTCAAATATGGCCTCAGTGCTCCATTAAACCCGAGCACAGATGCATTATGGGTAATGGGTGTAGAGAGGGATTGCAACTCCGCTGCTCTTTGGGGATTCAGAGAGAAGACTGGAGCAAAGAGTCCAGATGGGGTTTGTGAGGAACTGAACGCTTCTGATTCTGATTCCTTAATGACTCCATCAATGATTCTTTTAGTTTGCAGTTGTTTCATGACTCCAGACAGGTATCTGAAGTTACTTTATGTGAATATAAAATGTATTTATTTGACACGAACCTCTTGCGATTGCTGATAGGTATCTGGATATAAAATATATTTGACACGAAATGCCTGTGATTGTTGACAGGTGTTTGAAGTTACAGTGCAAAAATATAAAATGTATTTATTTGACATGAAAACCCCTGCGATCGTTGACAGGTTTTCGACTGATTTGGTGCTTTTAAGTCTTTTGTCGACTGTAAACTACAAAAGAAAAAAAAAACATGATATTTTTAATTTCTTTGTTGATTCAGTAGTGCTGAAGCATTTTGCTGTTTTGGTCACATCAGAAGAATATAAACATTCAAAAAACCAATTGCAGGACAATCACAACATTTCCAGTGTATTTTTTTAATTGGGCAATATGAGCCAATATTATATAGCTATTTTTTTTTAATTCAGAAGTTATTCAGTGTAACCTATATTTCTATTTATGTCTTCTGAAATATGTTTTAAATATTTTAAATGGTGCTTTGTTCAGTCGGAGAGAGAAACAATCACAATGAACGAGCAGACTGAAAATGTTTAATGAAGTGTAAAATACCTAAAGGTAGAATTTTATAAAAATGTAATGGTGTATAATATTAAATGTTATTTGATTTTGATTTTATAAATATTTTATATATTTATGTACTTGTAAAATGTAATCATATTAATAATATTTAATAATAAAATATAAAATACATTTTAATAGTTAACTACTTTAAATTTCATTTAAAAGTATTTGTTATTTATTCAATAAATCGTTCAAAGTATTAAATATATGTAATTTTCTATAAATATTATAGTATTTTTTCATACATCAATATATATAGAATATATTATATTTTTTTAAATATATATAATATGAAGAAATGAAAATTAAAATAAAATGTTTATTTTAAATTAAAATAAGAATTCATTTTTATAAACCGATATAACCGTGCATAAAAATATAAGCAACAATATTTACCTGCTTACAAAAATGAATAATATATGAAGAAATGCAGCAAAAACTTTAAACATTTTTGAGTGATGATGCAATTGAATCTGGTCTTGAATTGATTCATTAAAAAATCAGATGCTATTAAAACATTGAGTTGTTTCCTATATTTAATGAACAAATAAACAGCCGATTACAGTATTTATCACAAGCAAAATCTTTAGTGTATATGTAATGTGCCCGGACGAATTGAAACCGGTTCTTGTTTCACACAAGCAGAAAAACCATTACAGATTCAACAGAACGCAGGAAGGGCAGAAGGCAAACCAGCAGAAGAGAGCGACGGGATCCAATGGCTTTTTCATCCGCTCTCTCTCAGGTTTCTGGTTTCACAGTCGAGTTCAGTATGCTCTTTATATGCTCCCTCCATCCATCATCCAACACACGCACCCGGTCCCTATCCAGACAAAAGCTCCGACAGGTTCCTGTGAACCCAAATCGCTCTGCTTGCTGTTTGTGACCCACAGGTCTGAGCTTTGTCTGTCTGTCTTCAGCGGATATAAAGCACAGACCACTCACTACTTATGCTTCATTTCATTCCACACATAAAAGAGTCAGATGACCCACGAGAAATTGTTGAATATATACAGTGAAAAGCACTAGATGTGTCTAGAAGTTGGGTTTTTTCCACTTTTGCTTTTATTGTAATGAAGTGTTATATCGACTATAAAATTATGAGATGATTGCATGAGATGAAAGACATTGTAGAAATCAGACTTCAGATCTATTAATCATCCAAACAGACGCGTGAAGTCAGTCAAATACTGATGGATCCGCAACGTCTCAAAATTAATTTATTTACAGAATATAATCAATGCTTAAGTCTAATCTAATTCACAATAAGTAAAAACAGTTTACATGAATTATCTGTTTGCAAAAAAAAACAGCAAATTTGTTTTGGTATATATATATATATATATATATTATATATAATATATATATATATATATATATATATTCTATAATATATATATTTAGATATGCTTAGGTTAATTGTAAAAAAATTTACTGAAGTTCTTTTGCAAAATGTATATATGTAATATAGAATTTTTTATATATTTTATTTAATTAAGAAAATATTGTCTGCACTTCTATTGATTATTGGATCAATATTGTTGGGCAAATGAAACCAAATTTTGTTGCATTGAATAGCATGCATTTTTAATGCATAACGGATTATCGATTTAATTGCATGCATGAGAGGGTGGTGGTCTTTCACAGCCGTTGTTTCTCGGGGGTGAGTATTTGCCTGTGCAGCGAAAAAATGCGTTGAGTGTTAAGCGGATGTTGGCGTTTCGATCCGCAGGTTGTGTCCAGCGGTGGCCATTCTTGATCCACGTTCAGTAAAGTAGGGCAATTAAACCCAAACTGTAGATGCTGAGGCGCGAGCGGCGCGATCGGATGAAAAGAAAAGAGGTGGCGACGCGGTGGCGAATTACTTCAAGCTGCCGTAGGCCGATGCCGGTCCACAACCTCCATGAACCCAGATAGAGATGGACGAAGACGTGGCTCAAATCTTACTTCTCCAGCTTGGGAAGCTATGTGATTGCTGGGAGAGGAAGGATGGATGAGTCAGGATGTCTGTCATATAAGGACTGAGGAAACTCTGGAATGCCAGGGTGAGAAATCAATTGTTGGTGGTCCTAGTGTCATGGAGTTGCCAAGAAGGTAATCGGTCCGGAGGGACAAGAAACTTTTCCCCTCAGTACTACCGTCCATTTTGTGCGTCAGTGGGCAGTAAAAACTGAAGCAGTTGTTATTGATCATTGAGATATAGTTTTATTAATGATCTGAATCTTTTTTTTTTAAGTAACTTTTTTTTGTCTTTTTATTTTTAAACCTAAATCTTTTTCTTTAATGTTTTTGAATCAGTTTTTATTTTTATATTTATTTTATTTTTACGTTTTATAAGTTTCCTGTCCTTTTCTTAGTATTTTAAATGTCTGTATAGTTTTTATAAAATTTCCATTAAATTTTAAAGGTTTTTTGACCGTTGTGTTTTTTTAATATTTTATTATTTATTTTTTAAATAAATGTCTATGTGTTTTTATTAGTTTTTTTTATGTCAGTATAGTTGGTTTTTGTACGTGAAGTAAACTAATTTGTCTTGGCAAACTAGCTGAAATACAAAAAAAAATATATGTTTTATTTTAGTTCAGTTAACGTTGTTTTTTATTTCAAGTAATGATTTTTATTTTTTTATGTTTTTAATTTTAGTTAACTATAATAACATAAGACTCCAAATAGTCTGATGAAACCCTAGTAAAAACCCCCCAATTATGTATAGTTGTTTCATGTAATAAGAACCATCTTGAAGAAAAATGACCTACATGATACAAAATCACAGACATTTGACTTATTTTATTGTAATTTGTGAATATTTTGTTTTATTTTTATATTTTTAATTTGAGTAAAAATTTTAGGTTTTTTTGTATTATTTTGTTTAGTTTTTTTTCCAATATATATACCCGTGTTGTTTCTATGATTTTTTTTTTTTTAATTTCAGTTTTAATTTGTTATTTTTGTTCATTAAGTTAAACTAATAAAATGAGAAAAATTTGGTTTTGGGCAAAATCCTGAGAGTAAAAAAGTTTTTTTGTATTTATTGAATGTTTAATTGTAAAATTAATCTTATAATAAATTTTATATTATCTATTAATAATATTATTTAAATATTCACATTTGTGAAAAACAAAATATTTAAATAATTTATTTTAAAAATTCTCCAATGTTCTCGTTTACTTGTTAAAACTGTTTTATACTTGATTTATTTGTATTTTCCTCCCCAGTGTGATAATTGACGAATTTTCTTGAATTCGTTTAGGGTCAGCTTGACTCAGAACAGAACGATGGTACCCAGAATAACACATACAAAACAATACAAGGATAAACGGTAACCCAAAGATCTTCAATCTCATAATACTTTTTCGACGAGCGCTCGCACCGCTGATTAAAGCGGATCTGTGTCCAGAGACGGGCACCTATTGATCTTGATATCGATCCATTTACAGCCGAGGTCTCTCTCCATCAGGCTTGTGTACACACCCTTCCCTCTGAGATCCATAGAGCAAAATGATCAGCTCCACACTGCTCTGCCTTAATGAAGCAGAGCTAATGAAATCATTACGCCTCATATATGTCAACTATTTAGACGGAGGGGTTTTGCATGTTGTTTTGGGGCTTATGCTGTTCTAGCCTTACCACAATCACTGTAGTATAAAAGGGGTTGTTCATAGTAAACAGGCTTACTGGCCTCTTTCAACAAGTCGTTTAAACTTACTGTGGCTTTAAATAAGACCTCCTCTAGTCCATATATGGAATTGAAATTCAAATGATTATGACATCCAAGAAACCTTCAGCTAATGAAATATTGACCGCACACTTTAACACATGCATCCTGCAAAAGTACTGAATTTGCATTGATATGTAATGTGGGCGGTCACATGTTAATGGCTGTTTCAATGTCTAATCATTAGGATTCCATGTTAATAAACCAAAAACATTTGAGTACATATGTTATTGAGCTAATGGTTGTGTTAGATACACATTCATAAATGACTTTTACATATCAATACTCAACATGCAATGATATGTAAATGCGGGCAGTGCATATGTTAATAAGCCATAAACATTCCCAAATAAATGCCAATCATATTCGAGATAATTTGCATATCTTAAAGGCCATATAGAAGTCTTTAACAGTACAGTAGCAAGAACAGCCCATTTAGTTGAAAAATTAAACAAAACAAATACTGAAACAAAATGCTAATGATTGTGACAACCATGAGCTAATGATTGTGACAACCATGAGCTCATTAACATGTGACCGCCCACTTTTACATATCTTCAACAAAATGCTACTGAGTATGCAGTAATATGTAAATATGGGCGGTCCTATGTTAATGAGCTAATGTTTTACATATAATAAAGGATTTTGTTTCTATATAGATTTTGGGGCTACTTTAAAGCGCCCACGGTGGTGTCTAATCATTGTGTTGATGCACAAAGGTACGCCATCGAATTTGCATATTAAAGGTTTGTAAAGAGGTCTTCAAAGGTACAGTTCAGCATAGAATGGCTGTTTAGGTGTAAGGTTAAATTAAAGTAGACTGTTTGATGCTGAACCTTATTAAAGTGTACTACCGGGAGAAGAATCTAATGCTTGAGGAATATGAGCATTAGCAGAGAAGCATTATAGTGTTTGGATGATATTGTGCTCTTGACTCACGCCGGGCTCTGGTTTATGTCAGACGTCTGTGTTAAATAAGCTTCCTCTGTGAGTGCAGGAGGGGGATCAGATCAGAAGTGCACTAGAATGATTTGGATGTTGTTTTGAGTTTTCGTGAGGAGAAGATCTGAAACTTCATTTTGCTGAAATTCGCCCAAGTCTGATAACGCTTCAGCCGTCTGACTCAGGTTGTTGTGTTACCGCCACTTTTAATGGTCCCAGCTGGGTTTTTTTTTATATTTTAATAACCTGTTTTATTAGGTAAGAGAATTCTGTACTGCTGTTGAGTGATGATACTACATAACAGCAATAGAAATTTAACCAGAGTTGTGAGTTTGCAGTCTGAATCGACTGAGAGAGAACGATTATGATGTATGATTCACTCAAAAAAGACTCACAAGGAAGATCATGATGCATGATGATTTGTTGGCATTAATACCATGCATTTAATAAAAAAAACAAAAGCTTCACTCAAGGGACTTTCCATTTTTCACTATGCAGAAATTCAGCATGATCAGACTGATTCACAATGATTCATTTGAGCAGGTTCTTTTAATGAATCGGTAAAAAAAGACTCACAGGAGTTTTATTAACAGTTTAAATCGTTAATTAATTACAATGTATATGTTGGAGACAGTGTTTTCAATGTGGGCCGCTGCCCCTAGCTGGGTCGCGATGGTATTGAAGGTGGGGGGCCGCCAATATATTAAAATTAAATAATAATATTGTTAATATATGTAAAAAGTCTAAGTATAACATTACTAAACATCATTTACATATATTAATTAATAGCCCTCCAGAGTTATTTTCTGTTCATTTGCCAGTCCCATTCTAGAGCGGTGCGATCGAAATTGTCATAAATATTGCACGATTTGAGCGTGCGCGAATTTCTAAACGCTTTATAGACGATTTTCCGCGGCCTGACCTCCCGCAGTATGCAATCAGATCTAATCAGAATGCAACGCGCTAGCGCTGAGAACAGAGTGATGCGCCTTTTTTTCCGGCCCCATGTGAACGGATCAGAGTGTTACATGACGCGTTAAAAAGGCTAGAATTAAAAACGTGCGAAAAGAACTGATAGCTCAGCACATGAGCATAAGAGAGACGTTGTGATGCCAACCAGGAGCAGTTTGAGCGGAGAGGAAAGACACGTTTAACTCGCGCATTCAATTAATGTGCTTGCGCGTTAAGAGCAGCATGTATCTGAGCAAGCGCGTCTGGTTTTGTGACAGCAAAAGAAATGTGCGTGCGTGCGGACAGATTCGCGCTCGCGCATTCAATTAATGTGCTTGCGCGTTACATTAATGCGCTCTCGCTGCTGCTTCTGCACCGCATACACATACTGTATACGCACTGCCGAGGACGTAGGCCTACGTGTGAACCCCTGTATAAGGTATAACAAATCTATTTAAACACATGAGGCCCCGCTACAAATTTTTTGAGCTGATGAACACTGTATGAAAAAAGTCCGGACACAGGATTTATTATTTATATAATTTTTGCCACCGTCTGAATTTTGTTACACCTTTAGTAGTACTGGAACTTATGTCTGTTTAGAAGACGTAACACTTTTTGATAACGCTTTAATGGTTTTCTTTTGGAAATATGTTTCAAATTCATACTGATGCATTATGACTGTAAAAATATCTGTGTGTTGTCAAAATTGTGATTAACATCGACATCGCAAAATGATCAAAGAAATCGGCGACGTTTTTTTTTTTTTCCTATCGCACAGGGCCTAGATCTTCAATAAATTACAGTTAACGATCTAGCTTCTGAGTACTAAGTATTAACCCAACAATAGCGGGGTCAGTTTAATTTTTTTTGCTGTGGGCGCGCAAACATATGTGTTTGGTTTGTGGGCCAGAGTTGAAAAGGTTGGGAACACTGGTGAGACTTAAAAACTTTAACGGCATTAGTGCTCTTTAAAGAAACAAGTTCCTGTTAAGTGACTGCTTTGCGGTTTCTGACGTATGTAAAAATAATAGGTTTACATGAGTTGGGAGTTGTGAGAGAGGGTTTTGAGTGCTGCAAAAAAAAAAAAAACATTAAATAGAGCATAAAACACTCCAGTGTTTTGTTCTCACTTCATGATCAGATTCATTTCACAAACCAAATGATTCTTTATCTTTTTAATGAATCAGTCAAAAAGGATCATAAGAACGAAACAAGTCTGAATCAGTTAATGAATCGCCGGTTTTAGAGGTCCATGAGGGCTGTGTTACCGACGGTTTGTGATCTCGCTCGTTTTCTGATGACTTTGAATTTAATTAGCATTCCTGAGCCATTTAAGCGTGGAGGCGTGCCAGTGCGACACAGGGACCGCAGTCACAGCTTTGATTGGCGGCGCTGCATGAGGATGTTTCTTATTGAGGGAAGAAGGTACTCTCTCTCTCGTCAGAGCGTCTGTGGGAAACACACAAACACTGTAGGGAATGCCAAGACTCTGTGTTTAAAGTTTCACACCTATAGCTTCTTCTGCGCTGGAAATGGAGGGAAATGAAGACAGCTGTGTGTGTGTGATGTGTGTGTGTGTCTGATGTGTTTGGCACGATGACAGACACATGAATACACGATTGTTGGATCACGCTGAGATATTCTCATTAGCAATATAATAGGGCTGAATGATGTGTGAAAAAAAACGAAAGCTCCAGGTTTGCTGAGCTTGTTTTTGACTGTTTCCTGGTGTTGGATAATAATCAATAAATAATTGTATTTATTATTTTATATATTTGCTTCTCTGTAGGGACTGCCACAGCTTGGCACAAATTGTGTGGGGAAAAAAAAAACAATTAATATGTTATTTATATTAATAGTATATATTAAATAATATAATATTATATATATATTATCACTATATATATATATATTAAGTGATATGATATATTAATAGATTATATGTTAAAAAAATTATTAATACAGTTATTTGATTACAAATTAATAGGAGTCAACTCGCTGAAATATTACTATGTACATTTTCACTGTAAAAGTAATGTTAGAAAAATAATTTTATACATTTTAAATTTACAGAAACATCTTTCAGTGTTTTTATTAATCAACTTATTTTGTAAAGTTTTTTCAGTAATAAAAATAATACTATTGTAAGTCCGTGTAAAAGAAAAATGTAACTAGCCATTTAATGAAAAGAATAGGAATAACTTTATTTTACAGTTATAACTGTACAATTAGAACCAAGGCCTGCTGAAACACGGGATCATGTAGCTGCTCACGCAGTAAATGGAAACCCAGTGCTGCATGTATGTATGATTAAATCACAGACGATTGTTGAGGTGATAATAACAAGAAGCCATTATTCATGATTTCAGTTTATTTTGATTAATCACACAACCCCAGGATTTCATAACTGTGTCCTCCTGATGATGAGAAGCTATCCTCACGGAGCAATAAAGTGTGTAGTCTACCAACAACTTCGTGCCAGTTTTCTGTTTTCAAGGCTTTTTTGTGAGTATTTTCAGTAAGTGTGTGTAAAAAAATCATCATACATCTCAGTGCAGGTCGGTTTGTGTTTTGGTCCTGGGCGCGTCCTGCAAGGTGTGTGTGGAGCGATCGCTGTGTGAAGAGCTTTCAGGTAAGCACTAATGTAAGCTTTTAAGGCACAAGTGTGTACTGAAGCTGTCAGGAGGAACGTCCAGCCAAACTCTCCCCTTCAGAAGCTCCTGTCTTGGCACCAGACTCCTCCTGGCTTCAGACGCATCACCTTTTTCCACTTTAAAAACCCTGCTTAGAGCCGAGCGCACAGCGCCGGGGTACATATTTGAGTATTTTTCAGTTGTTTTGTGTATCAATCATACAGAATCTTGTGTGGCTGTTAGATGGGGGTGTTTATGGCGTTTCAGATGCGTTTGTAACACAAAGCCTCAAAGCCTCCTGTACGTGGTTTTGACAGGGAGGTGACTGTGAGGGGAAGAAGGAAAAACAGATGATATTTGACTCTTTTATGCGCACTTCATCCATCTTTTCGACCTGTTTTTGATGATTCAAATGCGTTTCACATGTGCTGCCTGTTTGACATGAGAAGCGGCGTTTGTGTCCTTCGAAACCTTCTCTGTTGCCTCCAGATTATCAGGTGACGTCTGAAGTTGGTATTTTTTTTTTTTTTTTTGTTGATCGCGGGTGCGTGATGGACGCCACTTTTACGTATTTGCATAATGTACGATTTCAGTCCTTTGGCCGCTGGCCTTGCAGAAGTGTAATATGCACTTGATGTGCCCCTGATTAGATGGTAAGGCAGTCCTGTGCAGGTTTTCTGGAACCACAGATCGATTCCATCTTTTTAAAAACCGGTCAGGATTAACTGAACGGGAACTTTGGGTTTGTTTGAGATATATTAATTATATTATATTGCATGTCCAATTTTTTTGCATTTTCAGGAATATTTTTAGTTCAGATAATATTTGTGTTTAAGAAAAGGAATATTTTAATAGTATGCATAGTGTTTTGTGTGTGTTCACATATATATTAATTATATTATATTATTTAATATAAATAAAAATATATATATAAAAATTTATAAATTAAAATTACTAATATAATTACAAATTATAATTAAAAAAAAAATAAATAAAATTTAACGTTATAATTTTATATTGGAAATTTAAATATTTTAGAATTGTGTGGGTGTATAATATATTTGATTCATTTTTAATTACATACATTTTTAAATTTACTTATTTAAATATTTAAATATTGTGGAATTGTGTGTATGATATATATTATTAATTTTTAATTGCATTCATTTTGTAATTAACTTAAATATTTAAATATTTTAGAATTGTGTGTGTGTGTGTGTGTGTGTGTATGTGTATATATATATATGTATGTATATATATATATATATATATATATATATATGCATTTTAATATATCCATTTAATTTAAATATTTTATAAAGTAATTAATATATACATATTTACATATATTATATTATAAATAATATATCATAAACAGTTCTAAATAAAAAGTATGTATATATTAATTAATATATTAATTCGTTCTTCTCTTAATTTTCTATATGTATTTAAATTAATATTAAAATTTTACTTAAGTTAAAAAAAAACGCTAAAACATAACACCACAATTTATTTTGCATTTATTTGTATAAATGTTTTTCTCGCCGCTGTTTTTTCTTAATTAAATGGATTTTCTAGAGTGGCATGGAATTGAATATTGAATTATTTTCACTTGAAGTCCACCAATTTAATAAGGAATAGCGCCGACATTAACCTGCATATGCTTTTTAACTAAAACATTTACAAACATGAAAAACATTTATGAACATTTTTTGAGTGAATGTGCTCAGTAAGTCAGGTTCAAACCCGATTCATTGGATTGATTCATTTGAACTGATTCACAGAAATCTTATAGTCTTATAGTTAAAGTTAGCGTTGTGTTAGCCGCTAGTACAGTAATGCTGTCCTCTGTTCTTGCTGACGGTCAAAAGGGTCGCTTGTTTGACTCCGGTCCCGCCAATGAGTCTCATTGAGCCACGACGAGAGTGTTATGTTTTGGAGTCGCGGATGGAAAAATGTGCAGATGGGAAGGTTTTCCCCTCAATCAAACGACATTATTGACAGCCAAGTGACACACGGCACAGGTTGAGCGGCGCAGGAATGCCTGGCAGGTTTGGGCACATAATTTTAGGGGAATAGGACGACTCACCAAAAACAAAATGACCTCCCAAACTGGTGGGGCAGCGTGTCCCGAGAGAGTGCGTTGGGTTCCTCAAACAGGGTTTGTTTTAGTAGCAGAGAGGCGCTGGTGGTGCCGGGCCCTGAGGTTGGTCACCATAATTATTCCCCATCCTTCAATGGTGCCTCTTGGGCTGCGGTTCATATCAGACGCGGGTGGGGGGGCGCAGTCCTGAATAAATATACAAATGAAAGTCATTTCAGTATCAAAACTCGCTGGCAGGCAATGGCCAAATAAAAACACAGTGGTCCCATCCGTGATGTATATCGGCAAAGCTGCAGTTATTTCTTTTACTTAAAGGAGTAGTTTCAGTTCAAAAATGAACGATCTCGTCAGCGTTTTACTACTCCCCTCCTGTTGTTTCCAACCTGTATTGGAGCATTTAACCCTCATTCAAACGCATTGTTGAACATGGAAAAATATGTTTTTTTTTTTTAATAATGCATGGTTTTTAGTACGGGAACGAGACTTTGCAAGCACAGCTTTTGAGCTCTTCAAAATACACATCATTTATTTCTTTTCTGATTTTTTACACCATTCTTTCAAGAGATATATAAACATTTTCGCGGTCGGGCTAGCTTTTGACCCAGGTATGTGTGAAGCTACCATTAGGTTTCAAAACAATGTTATCTATGAAGCTATTAAGGTGTCACAAACCTTTTAAAAATCTATATTTAGCCTCTTTTCCCATCACATCTCACAATAATTTGGGACTGAAGTCTGTATAATGATCATGAAAAATGCACCGTCTTTTGACAAAAACCATTGCAGCATTAAAAAAAACATCACTTCATCTGACAAGTGAACGTTCATGCAAGGAGAATGAATTTATTTTGTCAGCGCAATCGCTTACTTATGTTCTGTTAAGCAGGTCTCATGCATGGGGACTGTTTTCGAGCACTCATGAGTTCATTGTTCAATTCTGTTCATTGCAATGTAGTTAAAATCAAGGCTTCTCCGGCTTATATGCACAGATAGGATCAGTGAGCTCAGCGTGGGTTTAGAAATGAAGGCAGATGATGAAGATTTATTGTGTTTCTGTGACTTTTAGGGCTGTCTGTATTGTCGCTTCAGTCTCTGCTGAGGCGGGTTTGAAGGCTCCCGCTATATTTATACGACGGTAGCTATGGTAATTTGCTGGAGAAGAGATAATTCCTGGCGCCGGTCAAGCGGTGTAGACAGCCAGAGCGAGAGTCGAGAGATCTGACCTCGAGCCTTGTTCTGCAGATTTCACTGGCTCACGCTTTCTGCTACTCATTTGTTTATTTCAAAGTGTCCTCAGAGTTTATTTAAAAGATGAATGGAGCAAGAATGCAATCTAAACGATCCCAATGGACCACGCTGGATAGAGGATAGACAGATAAAACTGAAGAAATGACTGTAAAATGTGTAGTTATTCATACAGGTTTTTCACAGGCGTTAACTCGTTTGCTGCTTGCTGTCTGAAACAAATCTCTGAACTGTTTTCCCAGGATTTGAAAGTTGTTTATCTCAATTTTTGGCTTCGTACACACAATTAATATAATAATAATAACATTTATTATTTCATGCTGCTACTACTACTATTTCATTACTAATAATAATAATAATTATTTATTATATTTATTTAATGCTGTAAAGATATGGATTTAAAACATTTTTATTTGTTACATTACTTAAAGAAACATTTATGTTTTTAGATTTTTTTTTATTTTATTTTCATATTTATTTTATTTATTTGATATTCATACCCTCATGATTATTCATATTATTTGTTAAACAAATCTCATAAAGTTGGTTTTCCCAGATTAGGAATTTCACTTTTAGTAATAAATAATTTATTCATTAAGTTTAAATGGATCCTGTACAACGTGAAAGCGATTTAGAAATATTTTATTTATTTTAGTTCCGCTTTATCTTATGAAAAAAAAGTAGTTTTTATGTTCTCAAAAGATTCTTCATAGTATGAAAACAAATCTCTGCAATTTTTTCCCCGAGATGTGAGTTGGGGGATCGTCGATGTTGTTCTTTTTAATAATAACTACATATATACCTAAGTAATAAAACAAATACAAAACCATAACAAATTCGTAAAGAGGGCATGGACATGACAGATATGATGACTCCCTAATATAATGAAGTGTTTTCACCAAGGTTTTAAAAGTTGACATTATTATATATTGTAATATGTAGTATTATTTAAGACGGTGTAACCGGTCGTGTATAAAAAAAAAATCATCATCAATTTCATCTATTTAATTGTATGTGAAAAAATTACATTAAGTTATGTTATTTTATTTATTTATTTCATTCATTCTTCTAGTGGAGACGTGTTCAAATAACATAGGCTGCTACGGTGGATCATTGCATTGAGAAAAGTTCATGTCAGCTTGTCTTTTTCCTCTAACGGATAGATATTGAGTGACGTCTCTGTTGGTGTGGTCTGTGATTCTGCTTATTTTACACACCATGCAAAACATTTTTTGACAATTCTTGATATTTCATAACAACATCGAGCGCTGAAGCAGGAAGTTGTTTTTAATATAGCACTTTTTTGCAGATCCTTTTCCACCGTGTTGGCTTTTGTCAGCGTTGTCGGTGCCGCGTGATGGATGTGTGTTAGGTGAGCTTGGTTTCTTCTTTATACCCGCAGACAGCGCCAGGCGTCTGCAAGCAAAATCATCTGCCAACCGGTCTGTCAGCCTCAAAACCTCCTGCGCTCGCAAAAAAAATTGGAGCTGGTGGTGTGAGAGCAGAAAATCTGCAGCGGACGAGTGAACGGAGGACGGATACAGAGTTAGGCTGTGTAATAATGTGCGTTTATTTGAAAGCAGCTTTGGATCTGCTGGGCTTGTATGAACAGCTGTTTCTGCCCACTTCCACCTGCAGCCGTTTCTTACAGAGCAGCTTCGATTAATGAGAGTTTTGTGCTTGAGCGTTGTGAGCTTAGACAGCAGGAAATTGAGGATAAACTAGCCTGCTGTTGCTCCAGCGAGCCCGGGTTTGTGGCTTTATTGGTTTCTTGAAGTGAACTGCATCTCCTCCAGCCCTTCACCTCAGCCCGTATTGCTAAAAACTATTTTTAAACTGTTTTTTTTTTCTCATTTCTGCATGCAGTTTTTACGATCAGTAATAACTGAGAGATTTTGATTGGCGCTTATTACACAGTGACCGGCAATCTTCAAATGAACCTTGAAGACAAAAAAGATAATTGAAAATGGTGAAAACATAAAAAGTAATGGTGAACATTTTACATTTTTACTTATATTAACCTGAAAAAAAGGTGGGAAAAAAATGGTTTACTTCAATAATCACTTGAAAAACTTCAGAATCAGAAGGCTATGCATTGCTTTTTTGTTTTTAATATAAATTTATATGTATATAATCTTATTACATAAAGTTATAAATGACACAATTATATATATTAAATAAAATAAAAATAAATTAAATCTTATTTATTGGTATATATAAATACAATAAATATTACAATTATAATATATATATTAAAATTAAAATATATATTATTACATTTTTTAAATGTATATTATATTATTACATAATTATAAATGATAAATTATTTTAAGATAATTGTAAAATCTGTGTATATTATATATAATTATATTAATACAATATAAATTGTATAATTAAAAGCAAACTATGTATTTCTGTTAATATATATATCAAAAATTTAAAAATTTAAAATTTAAAACATTTCAATTTTATATTAATATAAACATTAAAATAAATAAATCAATATTTGTTTATTTATATCATCATTTAATATATATAAGGTAATATATCAATATTTATGTATTATAAAGCTTGCTGATTCATAGCTTTTAAGTTTTCAAGTAATTATTGAAGTAAACCATTTTTTTTTCTAGTAAATATAAGGAAAATTCGTATAGAAAAATATATAAAATTTATAACACACTATCTGTATAGTTTGTTTTAATTCTATACTATTATATAATTATATATTGAATAATTTGATAAATTATATAATTAACATAATATTTAGTTTTAATAAGTTGTTGTTGCTGTGTGTTTAAAATTGGTGCATTGGCGTGACAGAAATTTCTCTTGTACTGTAATGCCAGCTCTATTCATGAGCGTGTTTTATGTCAGCTGCCCGCTTACAGACTGAGGGAATCACATTCAGTGGCGCTGCTCCAGCAGACCCTTCACAGAAGTTGGTTGAAAGCCTCGAATGTGAAAACGAGTGGAACACCATGAGCTTTTCAAAACAACCAGAAGGGATTTAATTACACATACCTGCACAACTTCCATATTGGAAAATCCCTGAGCGCTCGCCGCCCACTTGCAAGCGTCCATCCCAGCGACCGACAGCTGCATAATCAGACTAATAATGACGGCGGGTAACGAGTCCGGCGAAGCTCATACGATCGGTTTGCAGCTGTCGGTCATTTACAGTGACCTCCTGCCCGGTGTCAGCTGTTATTCTAGGCACAGGTTGGAGACGCTTTGCAAATCACTAATACAGGTTCGAGGGTCCTGATGGCATCTTCAGCGTGTTTGCACTTGAATCTTGTGTACTGTAAAGTAAAAACGGTTTTAACGCTAAAAACCACTATGCTTTTTAATTTGGCGAGGGAAAAAAAAACTTTTGTTCTCACCAGCTGGCTTAGAAGCACTTCTCATTACAAGTTTATGAATATAGTTGGCACATGTTGTGCATATATTTATTGAATTAAATCTCAGTCTTGTGTATTTGATAATCACAGATTTACTTTGATTAATCATGCAGCATAACCAGATCCAAACAAACCTTCAACAGGAAGAACAGAAAGGACGTAGAGCCTACATTCATCACACACACTTGGCAAAGATAAATCAACATGGAAATGTAAAAAAAGTAGCGGTGAACAATATACAAACTGAACGGAAAATAGTCGCGGAGCAGGCAGCAGTGTAAACTAACAGAGGGGCCCAGTTTGTACGCATTTACTGTAATTCTCTCTTCAATTTTAGCTGTTGTGTCATGCTGCTATAGAAACAAACAACTATACTCATGAGGTTTTTGGAATACTAGATTCATTTATGTTTTGAGCTTCACCATTGGGTTAAGAAGCTTACTCAGCTATCATTCATATTCCAATGGACTTGAGGATTATGTAAATATACGAAACTCGAATCAATGCGCATAAAACAGTTGGTTTTATCAGCAGTTCCTAGTTTAAACCATGCTGCCGTGATTATGGAGCCGATTCCGAAAGGAGCAAGATGATATTTAATTAAATGCATATTTTAGATATACACCACATCTATTAGGTTAAATGAGTCTTCTTACAATTACAGACAAAAATAAATGATGGAAAACTGTGACTGGTTCAGGAAGAACTGAATGTGTTCCAGCAGCCAAACATTTTACATCTGACAAAGCCTTCAACCTTATTTAGTGATTTTTTTGCATTTATTATCTATAATTTGTGATCTTTCAGACTGTGTTCCCTTTTTATTATGTTAAAGGGATAGTTCACCCAAAAATGAAAATGACCCCATGATTTACTCACCCTCAAGCCATCCTCTGATGTTATGATTATCTTCTTTCAGACGAATTCGTTCAAAAAAAAAAAAAAAAAAAAAAGAAAGAGGTTCCAGAAGTTTCAAGAGCGTGCTCAATGTGGTGAATAAAGGCCTCCTGAGGTGAATCAATGCATTTTGTAAGAAAAATATCCATATCCATATACCATATTTAAAACTTTTAGGAAACATAATCTTAGTTTCCACCAACATGTCGTACATCGCGTTCATTCCTGCGGATGATGTAGGCAACGCATATTCTTGGTGCGAATAAGTGCTAGTCTCGCGAGAATCTGCGTTTTGTTTAACGGGAAGCAAAGTGTCCTTACTTTTTTCTTTTACAAATCCTCATTTTTGTACATTCTAATTTGTGACCAAGTGTTTTTGTTTCACTCTCTGCTCCGCTTCCTGCGATTCGCCACTTCAATGGACCTTACGCTTACATCTATGTTTCTGCCGGAATGAACGCGGTTTATGACAGCTAGGAGCTAGAGATTACGGTTATAAAGTTTTAAATATGGATACTTCTCTTACAAAAATGCATTGACTCGCTTCAGGAGGCCTTTATGAACCCCCCAGAGCTGTGTGAGGCACCTTATATGATGGATGGATGCACTTTATTGGACTCCTCTTTTTGGACTATTGACAAATAATAATCATTCACTGCCATTATAAAGTTTGGAAGAACCAGGACATTTTAATCTAAACTCCGAGTGGATTTGTCTGAAAAAAAGAAAGTCATATTCACCTAAGATGGGTGAGTATGTGAGTTAATCATGGGGGGAATTTTCATTTTGGGTGTACTCGTTCCTTTAAAAAGTTTATAAAGTTGATGTTTATAACATTTATATTTTGTGGCAGCATACACCTATACATTTTAAAATATTTCTTCTTAATAACACTAGCCCCTTGTGTGTAATAATAGATATTTTAGGTAAAGTACTTAACTTTTTTTTTGTATTTGTTAAAAGATAGGTGGCGTAATTCTTGTGGAAAATTCTACTACCACATTAAGAATACGTTAAAAACACGCTCGGGATCTCCCACAATGGTGTTTAGCTTAGCGCGGCGAGTCATGGACACTTAAAAAAAACACAGCTGGTCCACTTCACCACACTCCAAACTTGTCAGCCTTATCTTTAATCATTTTAAAAATGCATTTTTCCACTGTTCATTTCAGAAAACGTGCGAGAGAGAAACACACGCTATCTTATTGAGTTTCTGCTCTGGTATACTTCAGTAGCGGCTCCCACAGACTTTCCAACCTCGCTTTGTGTTTTCCTGTAACTCTCTCCCCTACACCATTTTCATTTATGGTACTATCACACAACGCCCATTAGGGGCCTAACCGAGGCTTTTCTGCCTAGACTTCAGGGGCGTTTGGCTCTTCTCTGGTGCTGGGTTTTCCTCGCAATTCTCTGCGGCTTGTGTGTCAAATCGGCCGTGTAAACCTTCCAGACCCGCTCCTCTTGATGGATATAAGCCATGCACCCAACCACAGGAAGCTTCTCAATAACATGGTTCAAAGATTCTCCAAATCCACCCCATGCGGGTCGAGGGAGTTGTCGGGCCGCTGGCAGGAACCATGGCCAGCGGGACGGTCAGTTTAAACAAAACATGATGATAAGAAACGGTCTGCAGATGACCTGCAGACAAGCGGATACGACCAGTGACGGACATCAGATACCCAGGGAGCGTGAAATCAATCACGCTTTTGGCTCAGACTGTGAGGGTTACTAGAATGGACTATTCGCCCAATCGCTCTTAAAGGAGAAGTTCACCAAAAAATGAACATGTGTGGTTCGTTTCTTCATCAGGTTGTTAGAAATGTAGCAATTTGACATCAGTTGTCTCAAGCAATGGATGCTATGCAAGCGAATGGGTGTCGTCAGTAAATGAGCGGCCCAAAAACAGATGATAAAACATCACTCAATGTAATCCACAAGTAATCCACAGCACTCCAGTCCATCTGTTAAGCATCTGGAGGACGAAGACAAAAGATGGAATAGAGTTGTATTATTATTTTTTTTAGTTACATAATAATTCTAACAGAATCTCTTTACAGAAGAAGCCAGCCTTGTGATAAATTACCTACGCTGCTGGACGCCCAGGAGAATAAGTTGAGAACGCCGACGGATATTGCTGCATGTACATGTAGATGAAATATTCAGCCTCTTGAAGCAGGTCTGCGTTTGTGTGTTCAGCGCCAATCTCTCTGCTTTTGGCAGCAGTAGCGTGATCAGAATCCAGAGCAGGCTGATCTGCTTTGTAAACACAATTAACCCTGGTAAATTGGTGAATGTTGATTTTGCATTTCGACCACTCGGTGTGCAGAGGTTACCTATGATGACAATGGCATTTTGTTTCTCTCTTTATTACTGTATTTATTTTGTTGAGGAAAAACTTCAAAACGCTGAAGTGGAGGAGGTGCTGATTGTGTGTTGATGTGATGGACGCTGGAAGAGCTTCACAGACAGCATGATGTGTTTATGTTGGAGCCTGTGTGTTTGTGTGTGTGTGTGTGTATGCATGCGTGCGTGCATGTGAGTGGGTGTGTGTGTGGACGTGTGTGTGCGTGCGTGTGTGTGCGTGTGTGTGTGGACGTGTCCCATGAGGCTCTGCTCCTCACCGTGGAAACAGCATGACATCATCATCTTGATGATTTTTGTGTTTCTTCTCTCTGATTAAACCTGCAGAAGGTGTTTGGCTGCCAACAGTCTTTAGCTTTAACTCACTCAGTCAATCAGTCAGAAACATGCTGTGCTTCAGCTTTGATGCCTCCATTTGGTTTATTTTGTTTGACTGGTTAATGTTGTTGGTAATCCACCAAGGATCATTTCAGTAGCAGGGTGATGCTTTTTTATTTTATTTTATTTTATTTTATTTTATTTTATTATTTTTTTTTTTTTTATTTTTTTTTTATTTTTATTTTTTATTTTATTTTATTTTATTTTATTTTATTTTTATTTTTATTTTATATTTTATTTTTTATTATTTTTTTAAATTTTTATTTTATTTTATTTTATTTTATTTGTTGTTTTTATTTTATTTCTATTTTTTATTTTATTTTATTTTATTTTTTTTATTTTATTTTATTTTATTTATTTTTTTATTTTATTTTATTTTATATCCTTAATCCTTATTTTATTTTATATGTAATTTTTTATATCTACTCTTTATATTCTTTAATGTCTTAATGTGTTATAAAATTAAAAAATTAAAAATAGAAAATAAATACTATACTAATTCTAAAATAAATTGTGACCCTTCCTGTGAAAACCCAGCTAAAGTATTTTATTATTATTATTTTTTGTGTGTGATTTACTGTTTTCTACATAAAATCATCCTTGTAGAACATTCTGTGAAAATATAACCTTTATATATTTAATATTGACTGAGTAAGGTCATGTCAGAGATTGAAATCATAGTGAAATGAATGGTTGAAATCAAACTTTGATGCTTGTTATCTCATAATTAGATTTTGAGACTTCAGCCTGGATTTCACAGTCAGGGTCACGATTATTTGATTATTTATTACACTTAAAAAGGTTGCATGCATTTCATACCTAATATGAACAGTTGAATATATTTTTGTAGTAATTCATTGATTTTAATCTCTGTGAACTGAAGTGATTCACTAAATAAAGTATTTGAATGAACCGGTCGAGATTGAAAGAACAGAGTGTCACACTTAACCAGTTGCTTTACTCTAGCTCTTAGAGGACTATTTTTAGTAGTCCCCCCAAAAACTTCATCACACAGATCTATGAAAACAGTTCACAGGTTTATGTGTGAAGTGAAGCTGATTTTGGCATGTCTCTGGGTTAGTCCAGGTGGCCGGACGCTGTTTCTGATACGTGTCGGGTGTTCAGGGTTCATTAGCTTTGCTTCTTTCTGTCTCATCCAGTCCCATCCACGACCCACCTCCATCCTCATTGATCCCCATGGAATAACATTTGCATAAAGAATAATATTTTTGTCCCGCTCTGATCTGTGAGGTGTGACGGCGCGGTGGAAAATTACCCCTCTGGTTTGAAATCCGTCCAGATTGTAATTTTCAATTTAGCAAATTGTCATGATTGTTGTTTGAGTGTCGAACGGTTTATGGGCTCCATGTCACGAAGTCTTGCTGAAATAATCACAGTTCTGCTCTTATTATTTCTACTTCTGTAGTGTCAATATCTTTATGACCACATATTTCAAACCAGTATTTCTCAACTGGTGGGTTCTCTGAGGCCAAAACGATTGTGGGTCAATAAAGGTAAAAAATATATTTAACATGAATTATTCCAATTTATGGAATGAAATAAATATATTTAAACACACACATTATATTTTTCTATAATATAATATATATATATATATATCATATATATATTATATATTATATATATATATAAACAAAAAAAATAGTTTACAATGCGAGAAGCATGATTAATCATTTGACAGCCACTGATATATATATTTATATATTATTACATTTAATTTATATATATTATTTCTTTGCTATATAAGGCTGGGTCCTCCAACTAATCATATAATCGTTCGTTTTCATTTATTTAAGGCTATGTGTCCATTCAAAAACTCTACAGAATATTTATTTCCAGAACACAAGCTAGTTAAAAAGATTTACAGATTTTACTGCATACTCTGTGTGTTGGGGTCCATGTAGTCACTGATTTCTTTAAGTAGATGTGACAGGACTGTGTTTTGACACTCTACAGTGGATGTGCATGCTTGAAAATGTGTCCCTGATGAAGACATGATCTCCAGCATTTCTCAGCTCTTCCTCTCTGTACTTTGTGTGTTTATGAGGGTTCAAACCTCTCTGAGCGACATCCGAGAGCGCTCGCATTAGCAGGATGCAACCGGAGCCTGAGAAATAAACTGTGCTCTCTGATGTCAAATAAACAGGAGGAGAGAAGCGCTCCCGCCGCTCGTTTGTTTTGATAGCCTGAGCTGGCGGCAGTCTGGAGAAGTGTTGATGTTAGCAGTGCTTGAGAAGTGTGTTTCAGACGTAGGGGACCGCTGGGGGTTGTTTGTTTATGGGTAAAACCTGGGGGTTTCAGGGAAGTAGGGGGCCCGCTGGGGGTTGTTAAAATAATTCTATTTTTCCTGTAAAAAAATAATAATAATTTTTCACAAAAAAAATTCTTTATCCTGACAAAAAAAAAAAAATAATAACCTGATCAATCCTGTAATATTCATAACAAAAAAAAAAAATAATAATAACAATATTACACAAAAAAAAAAAAAAAAATAAAAAAAACGAAAAAGAAAAAAAAAACATATAAAATAAAAATTATATATATATATATATATATATCTATATAATATTATATATATATTAATATATATATATATATATATATATATATATAGATATATATAAAACCAAATAATATAATACTTTTTTACAACACAATTTATTTGTGCATTACAGTATTATGGGATTTAGGGTGAAAAAAAAATAATTATATATTAAAAACAAAAAAAAATATATATTTGTCATGAAAATAAAGTCAGTGAAAAAAAAAAATTGTCTTTTAAATAGGCTTTATTTTCGTAAAAATTTTAAAATATAATATTTATAAAGTGATTTATAATGTAGTTACCTGTCAGTCGTAACACATTTATGCGGCATAACAATAAACACTACCATGATGTATATTCAAATTAATATATCAATAATGTAATAAATACAATACTTTTTCGCAACAAGAGTTCTTTTGTATTACAGAATTGAGAATTGGGGTGGAAAATGTTTATTTTTGTCATGAAAATAATGTCACAGTGCTATAAATGCTTTGTTTTCTAATAATAATAATAATAATAATAAAGCAAAATATAGAAAATAATGTATTAAATAATTTATACTGAAGATATCTGTTAGTTGTACTTTTTGCCTTGTCGAGTATGGCATGCTGATATTATTTTAAAGTATTATTTTGTATATATATTATATTATATATATTATATATATATATATATAGAGAGAGAGAGAGAGAGAGAGAGAGAGAGAGAGAGGTTTTATTGTATTATAAATTAATTATATTAATATAATAAATATTATTATATAAATAAATGTTATTCTAAATGTTGTTTAAATTTTTATTTATATAAAAAACAATAACTAATTTAAATAACCTTTTTTTGCATTGTGAATTTTGACAAATATAAAAATTTTGCACCCTAATTCTATATATTTTTTTATATATAAATACAAATTTAAATACAACATTTAGAATAACATTTATTTCTATAATTATAATTATTGTATTAATATAATATTAATTTACAATATAATAAAATATCAACACAATATTTCTAAAATGATTTGTACTGTAGCTACCTGTCAATCATCATAACACCTCTGGTCTTGTCGTGTCGGCGGTGCTGATAGTGCATGAATGAAGGGGATTTGATGGTAATTCTCACTGATCTCCGGAGAATCAGCCTGTCTTCTCTCTCTCTCTCTCTCTCTCTCTCTCTCTCTCTCTCTCTCTCTCTCTCTCTCTCTCTCTCTCTCTCTCTCTCTCTCGGTTTCCTCTCACACCTGAGCTGCAGCGCACCTGAGCGCACAAAAGCCTGTTATATCACAGTCCCAAAACAATTACAGTGACTTACACAACTGAACACGATAGCACGCTAATCACCTCCCGCTGCTCAAGCGTGCCGTGTCGGGTTGCGGATTGGGAAAGCATCGCAGGAAGCGTATGGAAAGCCAAAGTGGCCAAATACACGTGAATTTTAACGTGTCAACAACACGTTAAACACGTGTATTTCACGAGGTATTTAATGCGTTGAATACGTGTCGTTTACATGTGAAATATCACAGTTGTGGGGAAGTCATGGCCTAAGTGTGCCCAGAATGGTTAGAGAGTTGGACCTCCTGACCCTAGGGTATTGGGTTCAATTCTCGGGCTGGCAATACCACGACTGAGGTGCCCTGAGCAAGCCCTACCGAACACCCAACTGCTCCCGGGCACCGCAGCATAATGATACCCACTGCTCCGGGTGTGTGGTGTGTTCACTGCTGTGGTGTGTGCACTTATGCATGGGTTAAATGCAGAGCACGAATTCTGAGTATGGGTCACCATACTTGGCTGTATGTCATGTCACTTTCAAAATCGTTAAAATTCACGTGTTTTTGGCCCCTTTGACTTTCCATAGAAGCACAGCTCTTGGGATTGTGCAGAAGCAGCGCTGGAAACGCATCACAATGCGACATCCGGCGGCACCTTCAGCAGCGTGCGGTAATGTGATTCGCTCAATAAGTCTGTTGTGTCCCCCGTGTGTGTGTGTGTGTTGGTTCAGGAACACTTACAAAACAATCACTTTCAACTTTATGAGTGAATATTCATGTAGAGTTGGCTGTGCACAAAATGCAAAAATAAAAAACCAAATAAAAAGATAGGAAGTTTAAAGCCTCTCTATTTAGGACGCATTTGGATTTCACTTAATGTGTTAGGGACATTTTAGCTGTCATTGTTATACTTTACTGTACAATACATTATTATTTTTAGTAAATTACAGTATTTCTAATTAGATCAGTATTATATGGCAGAACTGTAAATACTACAATAATATATATATATATATATATATATATATATACTAGATCTATCTCTATATATATATAATAATAGATATATATAGTAAATTTGATCTTTTCAATACTATATATACCTTTATATTTGAATATAAATGTTTTAAAAACGTAATTTTATTCTTTATTTCGAATATTTACAATTTGTATTAAAGAAAACAAAAACTATGTAATATACTTTTTCCAGAACATTCCAATTGAAGATAGCTATTTTTTGTGTTAACTTGTCAGCTTTAAAACATAACTACAACATGATTAAAGTAACATTCTTCATTATAAATAAATAAATAAATAAATAATGAGAATAAATAATATTTAATAATAAAAGCATATTTACATTTTTTGTGTATTTTGTGTTACTGCATAATGATGGTCTTAATTGAGGGCATTGTATTGTTTAGGTATAGGGCGCAAACATAACCTCAATGAAACATTAACCGGTTCTAAAAACGCAAAGCTCCAGGTAGCATCTTGGCTAGTGGGTACAGAAACTGAATAATCAATCTTTTGTTGTGACGTGTAAAATATACACTCTTCACTGTTTAATTATAGATTAATTACTTCTTTTAAAGCTCGCAAAAGATATTGTCAAGTGCAGTGAGAGATTTTCTTCGTCTTTTGTGTGATCAAGTACAGAATTTTGACTGTGGTCACTTTAATGCACAGATCCAATGTGATGATACACCCTCGATTTCTTTCTGAACTGTTTAATGTTTACTCAAGAAATGGCTAACTGGCTATTTTAACAAGAATACTCGCTAAAATAGGTATTTGACATAATTTTGTGTGTATTTCTCCGTTCAAGCATAAGTAGCTGTGAAGGAGAACTGAATTTGGAGATTGCACGCTGTCAGAGACCACATCATGATATCAGTTTATTACGATGTTGGCTGCGCTGGTTTGCAGTGATGCGAGGGCTGAAGGGAGGCAAGCGTCAGCGCTGATGTGAAAATATGTGGAGACAGACGTGTGCGGAGGGCTGACAGTTTGATGGCATTCTCACTTTGTTCCATGAAATCACAGTTGCAGCACATGCAGCCAAACTCCTAACAGCTGTGCAGCTCTTCTGCGATCTCAGCTTACACGGCCTGGCGGGACTCTCTCTCTCACACACACACACACACACACACACACACACACACACACTCACTCTCCCTCTCTCTCTCTCTCTCTCTCTCTCTCTCTCTCTAACACACACATGCGCTCTCTCTCTTTCTAACACATACAGTCGCGCACACACACACGCTCATTGTGTGTGTGTGCGTGTGTCAGTGTGTGTGTGAGTGAGTGAGTGAGTGTGTTTGTCTGTGAGTGAGTCTGTGTCTGTGAGTGTGTGTGTGTGTGTGTGTGTGTTTGTTTGTGTTTGTCTGTGTGTGTTTGCGTGTGTCTGTGTGTTTGTGTGTGTCTGTGTGTTTGTGTGTTTGTGTGTCTATGTGTTTGTGTGTGTGCGTGTGTCTGTGTGTGTGTGGATATGTGGATGTGTGAATGTGTGGATGTGTGTGTGTGTGTGTGTGTGTGTGTGTGTGTGTGTGTGTGTGTGTCTGTGTGTGTGTGTGTGTCTGTGTGGTGTGTGTGTGTGTGTGTGTCTCTGTGTTTTTTGTGGTTTGGTGTCTATGTGTTTGTGGATATGTGTGCGTGTGTCTGTGTGTGTGTGTGTGTGGATGTGTGTGTGTGTGTGGTGTGTGTGTGTGTGTGTGTGTGTGTGTGTGTGTGTGAGTGTCTGTGTGTGTGTGTTTGTGTGTGTGTTTGTTTGTGTGTGTGTGTGTGTGTGCGTGTGTGTATGCGTGTGTCTGTGTGCATGTGTGTGTCTGTCTGTGTCTGTGTGTGTGTGTGTGTGTGTGTGTGTGTGTGTGTGTGAGTGTAGGAGAGAAAGAACAATGGCTATTTTTCTGTGTTCGTTCAGGGAAGGTCGTCTGCCGGTGCTGGATCTCTCACATTCGTGCTCTTTGCGCTCCAGAGCTGTTTTACTGTTCTGACAGAGGAATTGGATGCGTGCGTGGAAACTTTTAAGGCCTTAAACACACGTTCTATTGTTTCACTCGGCCTGACACTGGCTGTCGAACCCTAAAATACCATAAATGAGCTTTAAATGGCCCATAAATGACTTTCAGCTGACAACACGCTAAGCGGCTGAGAACCCGCTGATCCAGACTCTGAGTCCTGCTCACGTCTCAGAGGTTTTGTAGGGCTCTACTAATCATTTACCTTACAGTGTTTACCTAGGAAGAGCTTGGACACTTACACTCTTCTTATATTTTAACCTGATCATTTTATATCCCAATTACAGGGGAAAAAAAGCCATGCAACAATTGATGCTTCACTCATTATGGCTTTATTTCTTCTGTGGAACACAAAAGGAGATATTTATGAATAATGTATTCAGTTTCAGTCTGCTCCTCAAATAAAGCTTTATTAGACTTCAGAATACTAGAAATATAATGCACAAGACGTATGAACTACTTTTATGATGCTTTTTTTTGTCATTTTTGGTGGTTAGTATAGACAGGAGTTTGCACGCTAATTTTAAATGCACTTGAGTGTGAGTGTGTGTATGAATCTTGTTGGAGGTGTAGTTTACTGATGAAGTTTTATGGCTGACGGAGTTTCAGTCGCTTTCATGTGTTCCCCATTAGTTCCAGCGCACCCAACCCACCAGACCAGCCTCAAATCCTCCAGAAAACACACAGCTGTCCTAATGCCACCCATCCCGACTAATGCA
The DNA here is from genome assembly GCF_018340385.1 of Cyprinus carpio. Lineage (NCBI taxonomy): Eukaryota > Metazoa > Chordata > Actinopteri > Cypriniformes > Cyprinidae > Cyprinus > Cyprinus carpio. The sequence continues at coordinate 20,506,252 of NC_056581.1, read as the reverse complement.
TGAAATGTAGGGTTGATCACGTACACACTGTGTTGCTACAGCCGCACATCGACTGGGTCGCATCAGGGTTTCATGCAGTTTTTGGTCACAGGCTTCATGTTTGCAGCCGCTGTCTGTGAGTCTCTGGCGCTGTTGGACTTTCAACAACAACGGCTATTTCTGATCATTGTGTTCATGCTAGAGTTATTAATAGAATAATCTCTGGAATAAAAGGTTGAGCGCTGCATAGCAATGCCTACACGTTATAAAGAACACGTTCACTTAATGATGGATTAATGAAGTGAACACAGCTGACGGACGAGGACATTTTTAGCACCAAAACAAGGAAAGAATGAAGATCTGGCACACATTCAATATTTAAAAAAATTATAGTTTGTGTCAGATATATTTATTTAGTGAAATTGAAATGTATGTACAGTACCTACAAATCTAAATAATATTTTTAGAATTATTACATATGTATATATTATTATAGAATAGTTTACAGTATTAATGAATATTTTATTCATATTTATATATATACATGTTATATGAAATAAAAATTAATTACACATAAATAATATATATTAGAATTAATACATGTGTGTATATATATATATATAAATATACATATGTGTCTATGTGTACACATGCTTAAAAATGAATATTTGAATACATGTATTCTATAAAATATTTTAATTGATATATTTATATATAGAGAGAGAGTAAATTAAGTGAATATAAAAGTGATATAAAATAAATATAAAATATTAATATAAATGTTATATTAAATAAAAATTAAATATTACTAAATATAAGCAGTATATTAGAATTAATACATATGTATAAAATATGAATATACATATGTATATGTGTACAAGTTTAAATGAATATTTTAATACATGCCTTCTATAAATATAATTTCTTTAAAATATTTTAATTTATATATTTATATATATATATAGATATATATGTAGAGAGAGTAAATTAATATAAAATAAATATAAAATAGAATAAAATATTAATATAAATGTTATTAAATAAAAATTAAATACATTAAATATAAATAATGATTCAAATTATAACATATGTATTAATACATAAAAAGTTAGTAATATTAAATTAAGTTATTAATATTATTACATAATATTAATAATACATATATTGTATTGTACATGTTAAAATTTATTTTTTTATATGTTTTAAAAAAAGCAATTATGCATTGTTATAAAATATATTAATTTATATATATATGGAATATAATAAAGATAGAGAGAGGAGAGAGGAGGAGAGAGAGAATTTAGTTCATATAAAGTGATATAAAATATTCTAAATATTATTATATACTTGTGTATATGTTGTTTAAATATTTTTTTATACATACTCTGTGTGTGTGGTGTGTGTGTGTGTTGTGTGTATATAGACTGAAATTGAAGTGTACATATAAATGACTATAGTATATAATATATATTATATAAACAAATTCTATTGTGTTTCGCTGAGGAAAGAAAGTCAAAAACAACATAACACTGTGAACAAAGAAACAAAGACTGTGGTTTTTATATTTGGTTTGCTTTTAATGAGTCAGAGCGCTCCTAAACCAGCAGCAGGACTCTGAATGTGTGTGCGAGTTGTGAGGGTTTATGATGGAGCGAGGTGAAACAGAGCTGATATCATTAGTGGTTAGTGGCTGTCAGGATCAGACTTCCCTTGTGTCGCTCTATCTGGATACGTCAATAATTACACGCGGTTAAACACAAGCGAGCGCAGAGGCCTGGAGCGATCGGCGCACGTCAAAGCTGCAGCACATCTGCAATCAGAAATCAGCATCAAAGCTGACCTTAAACAACCAGAGACGTCTGAGGATATCCTTCATTTGCTTCACGTGGAGCGGTGTAATCAGATAAGAGCCTCCGCTTCATCCGTCGATGTTTGACGATGAGAGACATGGCTTTTTCAGGAACTCAACCACAGAGGCTGCTTTACCTGAATTTTATGACTTACCGTACTTTGCTCGCTACAGTTATAATGCGATGTGTGAGGTTGATCTTGTGCTCGATTATGGCAAAAATCATAATCATGCATCATGAATCATAATCATAATCATGGTCAATATTGCAGTCACGATTATTTAACTCGATTATGAGTGGGCCACTTGACCAAAACTTTATACAAGTGATTTATTCAAAGATAGCAATATATATCAAATATATATTTTCTGTAAATAAGGTTGCTATGACATTTTTTAGAGGTTTAGAGAAATTACCACAGCAGAATACTAGGGTAACTAATATTAGTAAAAAAAATAAATATATATATATATATAATATATTATATATATATATATATATATATATATATACATATTCATACATACAGTACAGACCAAAAGTTTGGAAACATTACTATTTTTTATGTTTTTGAAAGAAGTTTCCCGTTCTGCTCATCAGCCTGCATTTATTTGATCAAAATACAGAAAAAAACTGTAATATTGTGATATATTATTACATTTTAAATAATTGTTTTTAAATTTATTATACTTTAGATTATCATTTATTTCTGTGATGCAAAGCGGTTGAAAAAACAGCTGAATTTTTTAGGATCATTATCACATGATCCTTTAGAATCATTCCTAATAATGATGATTCATTATCAAAAGTTGGAAAACAGTTCTGCTGCTTTAATATTTTTTTCAGAACATGTGATACTTTTTTGTAGGATACTTTGATGAATAAAAAGTAAAAAAAAAAAAAAGAAGCTATGTTTTTTAAAATATAAATATTTTGTAATAAAACTATACACTACTTGGTCAGTAATTTGGGGGTCAGTAATTTTTAAATATATCAATACAATATTAATAAAAAAAATCAATACTTTTATCAGCAAGGATGTGTTAAATTGAAAAAAAAGTGATATGTAAAAAAATATATTATTAGAATATATGATTATTAGAATTTGTTTTTTTTTTTTTGAATAAATGCAGTTCTTTTTAACCTTTTTTTCATCAAATATATTAGACAGCAGAAACTGTTTCCAAACACTCATAATAAAATCAGAATATTAAATGATTTCTAAATGATCATGTGATAGAGACTGGATGTTACATGTGGACACTGAAGGCTGAGTATGATGCTGAAATTCAGCTCTGGCATCACAGGAATAATTATTTTTTTAAGTACATTCAAATAGAAAAGCCGATATTTTTAAGTGTGTAAACAAATATTTCACAATATTACTGTTTTTCTGTATTTTTGATCAAATAAATGCAGGCTTGATGAGCAAAAGAGACTTCTTTCAAAAACATTAAAAATAATAATGTTTTCCAAACTTTGGTCTGTACTGTATATATATATATATATATAAAATAAGTAAACGGTCAGTAATAAAAAAAAAAAAAAAAGAAGCAAAGAGCAAATATAATAGAAAAACAGTTAAAAAAAATACAAATCAAACAAACTGTGCTTTAAGTTTTTATGCAAGTCGAAAGTATTCAGCTAACATTCTGCTAAATAAAATAATAAACAAAAAAAAAAAAAAAAAAGTCTTCAGTGTTTATTTCTTAACTTTCTTTGTTTCTTATTAAAGCTCCAGAAGTCCTTCAGTCGAGAGCAGTGAGTGATTTTCTCTGTCTCTTTTGTTTCCCCTCTGTTTGACGTTTGATAATATGAAGAACACAGCAGGAATATTAGGCTGCTGTCACTTTAAGAGCCTCATTGATTATTACATATCCAAGGAAGGTTAATGTGAATAAGCAGCAAGCCACTTTTAGTCAGTGTGCACAAATTAATAAACTTTAATAAGTGAAGCTTAAGGTAAATGTTGATTTCACGTGTCTGTCTCCTGAGGAAACAGCGCGAGTTCTCTTTCACACTTTTAATAACATGAATAAATTAATAAACTTTAATAAGTGAAGCACGTCCCATTTTGTGGAAGTCACGTTACAAGATTTTCATGTGAAATTGGTCTTTTATGGAGAAGTGAAAGTGCTGGGAAGGGGGCAGAATAATCATCTCGTCATCAAGTTTCATCTCGATTATTGTATTTTCATAATCGTAACTGTATTTCAGTTAATTGCACAGCTCTAGTAGATCTTTTGAAATGTAAATCAGTCTGTCACAGAGTCGTCTTTGCTGCTGTTAATGTCCTTGTTGCCCTGCAGTTGAAATGATCGACGCTGAAGTTTAGTGACCCGTAATGTAGCTTAATAATAAAACTGTAAAAATCACTTAAAACAGAGGCTATATTTGCAGTGGTTGCCTTCCTCATTGCTTTCTTACAGCATACTGCTTTCTGACTACTCTTTAAAGGAAAGAATTTGTCAAACAGTATGCCTTATGCATTAATATTTTCAAATTCTGTTAAACATCTCCAGCAAGATATATATAAATATATAGAACATGTGACATCAGTGGTTCATTGTAATGTTATGAATCTATGAGAATACATTTTGTCCACAAAGAAATAAAAAATAATGACTTTATTCAATGATTTCTCCTCTTGCGTGTCAGTCAGTCATGGACTATTTTGACAATGTAATTACTGCCTTTCTGGGGCTTTCTAGGGGTTTCAGTTCCCTTGCTGAAGGTCAGAAAGCTCTCGGATTTCATCAGAAGTATCCTAATTTTGTGTTCTGTAGGTGAACGATGGTCTTATGGGTTTGGAACGACATCAGGCTGATTTTTGGGTGAACTATACCTTTAAGGTGTTTCACTGTGTGCTGGAGTGCATGGAAAATTACACCAGGATGTTACTGTGTATCCCGATTGGGACGAGCCGTGTGTGTGTGTGTGTGTGTGTGTGTGAGAGAGAGAGTGTGTGTTTAACTGAAACCTAACGTGTGTGTGTGTGTGTGTGTGTGTGAGAGAGAGTGTGTGTTTAACTGAAACCTAACTTGTGTGTGTGTGTGTGTGTGTGTGAGAGAGTGTGTGTTTAACTGAAACCTAACGTGTGTGTGTGTGTGTGGTTCTTGCATGCCGCTGGACACCTAATGATGAGCAGGTGACGAGGAACCTGTGGTGAATGAGAGCTTGTGACGGACGCGGTTACGGATCAGGTGCTGCTAATTTAACCAGCCTGTATTCGGGGAAAACGTGTCACAGGGGTCACGGCGTGTGTGTTAGAGTGTGGTGTGAGGGTTTGTTGAAAGGAATAGTTCCCCTTAAATGAACATAAAATTCCTGTGTATACATCATGCACTCACACAAAACAATTAGTAAAAAAGTGGACATGACTGTGTGTCCCTCACTCGGAATTTGTGCTCTGCATTTTTCCCATCCAAGTGCACACACACACACACACACACACATAGTATAGTGAACACACACACACACACACTGTAAACAGTATTGAGGTGGAGAAGAGCGCTGTACATTCACTCCCCCCACCTACAATCCCTTTGGGTCACAACTGCCCCTTAACTAATTATTTCTAGCTTATATATTAAATATATTAAATTGTTTATTAAATAATTATTTATAATAATAATTATTTATAATATTAATATTTATAAAGTATTATTTATATTTAGATATAAATATATTAAATAGTTTTTATATTTACACGATTATGAATAAAATAGGAATTTTTTATTATTATATTATTATATGTATATTAAATCATTTATATATTTAATAATTTTATTAATAATAACAACAACAATAATACAAATTTATCTGTAACAATATTTTCTGTATTAAATATATTACATTGTATTTATATTAAATAATGTATTAATAAAAGTAAAATAAGAAAGGAATATTTTCTATTTAAAATATGTTAAATAGTTAAATAGTTTATGCTTAATAATAAAATAGCAATAGATAAGAATAGTTTATATATTAAATAGTTTATATATTAAATAATGTGGTAATTTTTTTATTTTTTTTATTTTGATGATGATGATGATGATGATGATCCAGTGATTTACGAACAAAGGGAGCTTGATTATTTTCTGTTTTTATTTAGGACATGATTCATGTTAATTAAGTGTCTTAAGTCTTAAAACAGCTTCTCATCAGAGCACAAAGCGATGTGTTTTCGGTGCTGCTTTGAGGTGTGTGTTTTCGCTGTTGGATGCAGTGGTGTATTTGCGGTCTGTCTCTGTCTCATAGCTGCTCTGCTGTTTGTCATCGGTTGCCAAAACAGTGAATAACGTGAGGACTGCACTCATCTGAAACAGACTGACACTAACGCTTCAGACAGAGATTCATCACACTCACGCTCAACAGCCGTCTTGTTTTCACTTGTCTGTGGGCACAAATCTTCAGCTTTACAGTAAGTGAATGGAGTGAGATTTCAGAGACGGATAGCGTTTCCAGCGTTTATCGACTGCAGAGAGGCAGGAGGGAGGTTATGGAGATACATTAGCAGAAGACAAAAACACGGCTCTGGATGAGAGATCGATCAGATCCGCACGGCCGCTAACATGAACATCTGCAATAATAGGAGAAAACCATTGCTGTTTCTCCAGAGAACCTGATCATCATGTTTCTAGCAGCAGATCTGTGTGCTAACAATGAACACACTTTCTATTCATCTGTGAATCCTGAAAAATTAAATGTTTACACAAAAATATTGTGCGGCACAGCTGTGTTCAACATTGATAATAATCAGAGATGTTTCTTGAGCAGCAAATCATCATATTAGAATGATTTCTGAAGATCATGTGACACTGAAGACTGGAGTAAATGATGCTGAAAATACAGCTGCACATCACAGAAATAAATTACACTTTAACAGAGATTCACACAGAAAACAGCTGTTTTAAATTATAATAATATTTCACTATTTTTACTGTATTTTTGATCAAATAAAAACAGCCCTGGTGAGCAGAAGAGAGTAGTGCACATTTTAAGAATTTAAAAATGTTGGTACTTTTGATTCTAATGCAAAGTCCGGTGTGAAATGAAATGTGCAGAAGCAGATATAATATTTAATGAGTTGGTGAGTAGCTGATCGATTTTGGGAATTAGATGCGATGTTTAATTTTTCCCACACACCTATTGATTTTTGAACTTCAGATGTGACTGAACAGATTTTGAGGATTAATATGATTTTATTTGACATCAGGACATCACGGAGTGTTTGTCTCGCTCACAGCTTCAGCCATAATTGCATAGAGAGTGTGTTTTATATGCTGGTTTATTCCTGTTTTATTTTTTTTTTTTATTTGATAATTAAATTAAATTTTCCTGAGTGTGTTTTATATGCTGGTTTATTCCTGTCAGGGATAAATAAACATGGCACTAAAACTGCCAGTAGGTGGCGGTAAGTCCCTGTCTTTGAATCAATCATTCTGACGATTCGTTCACCAAATGGCTGATTCATTTTAGAAACGTAGGAAGTGGCAAGTAGCAAGTCTTTTTGAATGGATCATTGAATCATTGACTCAAATGATTCGTTCATTCAGGAAGGAATCATTGCAGGGTTGCTCTGAGATGCACAAATGTTCGGCTCCGGCTTTGATTGAAACTATTTTCATTGTCAAAACTGAAAAAAACTAACAAAAAAAAAAAAACAGACAATATAGTGTCTAAAATGTAACTCGCTCAATATTAACTCATTTGCGATGGTGCTCTTCTACGCTGATAATCAGGAAAACAGCACTCTTGCTTGTGTGATATTGATTGTATCATATATTAGGAATATAAAAACAAAAAACTTTTTTGCTTTCATTACTTGAATTATAGAGGCATTCTAACTGCGTACTTATTTTCTGCATCACGCAAGTCAATGCTTTTTTACTCTCAAGATGTCTTTCTGTTTGTTTTTTTGCAAAGTGAGTGACATGATATTATCGCACCTGTAGTGTGGATGCACAGCAGCTGAAATCTGTGTTTTTGGTTGAGATCCTGTCGTGACACTCGAGTGTTCAGGAGGACAGACTACGTCTGGTCTATATTTGTTTGTCCGCGAGCGGCTGATGCTCCACACCTGCTGTCGAGCTCAAATGATCAGCCGTTCATTGTGTTAGTGTGCTGACAGCAGACACGCACATGCTACATGCCTGAACTCTCTCTCACACACACACACACACACACACACACACACACACACACACACACCGCCTGAACTCTCACACAAACACACCACACAGGCCGTCAGGAGCAAAATCAGCTACTGAAATCACTAAAAGCTAATGTTTTAAAATACTTTCTCTCTATATATTCTGATATATTTTTTCTGATTTATTTCTCTATAGAATTAAACAACGTGATACAATAACAAAATTATCTGAAGCACTTTTTTAGGTCTTTTGTTTTCTGTTATGTGTCCTGTAGACCAAGTGTGAGAGCGTTAAGACCGTTTTAAGAGTCTCTGTGGGATTCAGAATCAAAGAACGACATTAGTTTGATTCTTTTCTGTTCGTTTACAGTTAAATCTACATAGTTTTAGCTATATACTATTTGTAACTCAAACTCAGGATTTCGGTCAGTCCTCCAGATAGACGCGCAAGAATTACCTGTGACAGGAAAAGTGTCAAGTGAGTCTGAGAAAACAGACAACAAAACAAAGTAACTGTGTAAAAACCAAGGTGACAATAGACAATCAATAAATAAAGCTACAAATATTATAAGTAAATGTAAAGTCAGTCAAAAATAAATTAATGAAAAGCACTATATAATATACATTATAAACTTATATTTAATATTATATATAAAAATAAAAATGAATAAAAGTGTATTTTAAATATGTAATATTGTATTTGTGAGTTTTAGATATTTTGATGTTGCGTGCCCCCTTGCCACGGCCGCGATAGATGTGTCCCCGCCCCCAGAATGATGGGAAGAAGGCATCCCCCATTTCGGGTATAGAGAATTAGACGGAGAATAATATATTAACGGGCGAGGGCTGACGAGAATCTATCTATCTATCTATCTACAAACAAAAAAAGAAGCATATTATTTTTATCTATGTCATATAAACACATATATATCATATTTACCCCCCCGCACACCACACATATATAATTCATATTTAGTGTAATTGAGTGTATTCGATAAATTGACAATATGCATAACCTTTGTTTTTTTTTTTTTTAACTGTGGTCCAACATTTGGTTGCAGGACACAGACGTGACACCACACTTGAAAGTCCGTGGTGTGACGAGTGTGTTTTAAATTGTGTGTTGTGTAAATGTACGCTGGCTAGTCCTAAGAGGACTCATTAGCAAAGCGGCTTTGTCTCTACATGTGTGAATATGAACAAATGGTTCATGAACTCTAGACACGGCCATTCATACCATTATAGGCATCCCAGAAACACCACATCCAAGACCTTCACCGCGGTACAATCTGAGCCCTTCCAGACACATTATGCACTGTATTATCATAAATCATTCCCTGAAGTCAATTATAATAGTAGACCAGCTTCTCTCTGACCCTGAGAAGTAAACATCCTGTTTTTGCTACTGTACCTTTAAAACCTCTTTATGTGAATGACCTCTGTTTTGAAAAGTTAATGTGAAAAGTTAAATTTAAAGTTTCTTTGCATTGAATAATCAAACTTGCGAAGGGTCACAGCGTCCCCATATGGAAGCTTTACCTTATGAATTTTGATTCATTTCAAATGACTCGCTCACGTATTTGTGTAAAATGTTATGCGTCAAAAGAACAATTTGTTTTGTGAGTTTGAATGCATATTTTATATGAACACATTAATCTGAGTTCATATCCAAGTTACTACAAATAAAACTAACAGAATAAGAACCTAATAGAAATGAATCATATGAATATATGAAATTGAATAGTTAAGTAGAATACAATAAAAAGAATAAAGTAGTATCAATGTTAAGTATAATTGAGATGCTATTGTAGTTTTTTTATATTAATATTTTGAATGTTTTTGTTTTTATATTTTCATTTTTATTTTAGTATTTCAGTTTTCCTGTGTTTTTGCTTTTTTTTATCTGTGTGAATGAAAAAGAGAAATATTGCCTTTGCAACTAGCTGAAATAAAATGTTTAATTTTATTTAATATAAAAAAATATTTTCTTTATTTTTACTAATTTTCTGTATTTTATTAAACATTTTTATATTTTATATTTTTTAATTGTAATACATATTTTTATATTTTATTTTATTTCAGTTAAAGTTCGTTTCAAGTAACAAAAGTGCTTTTATGGTTTTAGTTTTAATTAAATAGTAACCCTGAATAGAATAGAATAGAATAGAATAGAATAGAATAGAATAGAATAGAATAGAATTGAATAGAATAGTGTTATTTTGGTTTTAGTTTCAATTAAATAACTACCCGGAATAGAATAAATATAGAATAGCAATAGAAAAGAAAACAAAAATAGAATTTATATAATAGTGTTATGATTTTGGAATCACTGAAGACATATAGTTTTTAATATTTTGAATTAGTTTTTATTTATATATTTTCTCTTCAATTTTTAGTTAGCTTAGAGTATATGTTGCATGTACTGTATGTTTTTGCCTTTTATAAGTTTTTTTTTTAATTTATTTCATTTTCTTTTTTTTATTATTATTTCAGTTTTCAATTTAAACTAAATGAAAATGACAAATGTTGCCTTGGCAACTAGCTGAAATCGTTCTGAAATCTAGCTGAATTTTTTTGTATTTTTAAGTAACAGTAACCCCCCTAGAATAGAATAGAATAGAATAGATAGAATAGAAGACAGTTGAGTAAGTAGATAGAGGCTCTGTTTGATGGGCTCCTGCTTGTCTGAAGCGCAGGGACTCTTGGAGTCTAATGTAATCAGGCAGGTGTGGGGGTCAGCAAGGGTTTATGGGTCGGGGTCGTGACCCCCTGGTGTCGGATCGGCTTTGTTGGACTGTCTTAATTAGAGCCTTTGGGTTTCATTGTGCACAGACACTTAGCAACAATCCCTTATTAAACACTCCTGTGAGTTTGCAGGTCGGCCGCCGTGGTTTCGCAACGTTAATAATGGGAAAAAAATGCTGTGGGTTCAAAAACGTATAAGGATTCATGCTACAACATCTGGAGATCTGCTGGAGATGACCACAGAACAAAGCTAAAATTAAAAAATCACGTTCACTTTAAGTGCACATACAACAGACGTCTGCAGCAGGGTTATTATAATTCACTAAAACTAAAAACCAGAAGATAAAACAAAACAAACAAAACAAACACAACAATTAAAATGTACTTACAAAAAAAAAAAAAAAAAAAACTTAAACTTACTTGGTTTATTTCAGCCAGTTGCCAAAGAAACATTCTTGATGTACTAAGTCGGGAATAACTCAACTAAATCTGGAGATCTAGTAAATAAAAAAAATATAAAGACATATTTAAAATAAATTATAGTAAATAAATAAATCAATAAATTACAATTATAATTATATACATTATATAAAATTTATATATTATATATTTAAATAAATATAATGAAGGAATAAATAAAATTAATAGTAAAATAAAAACAGAAAATACTAAAATAAAAACTAATATATAGATTACTAATATATAAAAAATAATAACAATGTGGAAGGCGCACAACAAAATTACTTAAACTTTATTATATTAAAAAAAGATGAATAATAAATAAAATTATAATAAATGCATAACACAACTAGATAATTAAATTGTAATAAATATAATTAAGTTATAAACAGGAAAATTCTAAAATAAAAATTATGGTGATATATATCATATATACTAATTATATCTATATTATATCTATATCTATATATATATAATATATATCGTATATAGTATATATAATACAATTATAGTAAAATGAAATGTTAAAAATACAAAAAATTATACACAATTAACACTGAATAAGTGTTAAAATGCATTAAAGTTTCAAATGTTTCATCCCAACACTTCCATAATGCATGTTAAAATATAAGACTAGTTTAAAGAAGACTGTGATTAATACATTTGCTTTTTGAAGATAAAAAAAAAAAAAAAAACTGTAATAAAAAATATAAAATAAGAGCAATAATTGGCTCCATGCCACTATATTATTGCACAAATGAATGCATGCAAATGAATAGCTGTGCTTGATGCCGGGGCTGCATTAACAGCTCAGTGTGTGCATCAGCGCTCTGTCATCAGTTATCCAGCTCTATAAACAATCATTCGTTCTGCGGTGTGTGTGTGTGTGTGTGTATCGGTCCAGAATAGAGTCTTTGTTGAAGATCCTGGTTCTCCTTGTGTTTTTCTCATCATCAGTTTTGGGTGTTGCTCACTCAAGCGCTGGAATGATTCTGTCTGTAATATTGTTTTACTAGAGTCGTAAACAAGCATGTGTCTGTTTTACTGCAACGTCAGTGTGCAGAAACCAGCTCAAAACCATTACACATCCAGACCAGAACCATCACACACACCCCAGATCTCACTGAAACCCCTCTCTCTGTCTTCATTTCTGTTTGAGTGTGATTTTAGTAATTTTCCATGTTTGTGAAGCAGAACAGTCTTGAGATTCATCCCACAGTCTATTGGTTTCTTTTGAGTTATTTTAGTATTATATTATATTATATTATATTATATTATATTATATTATATTATATTATATTATATTATATTATATTATATTATATTTAGTATTATTTATATGCTATTCTAGTTTTATTAATTTTTTTCATTATTATTATTTATTAATATTTGCCTTAACTATTATTGTATTTATAATATTTCTTATTAAAATAAATAAAAATTTAATAAAATGTTAGTAATTTTGTCTTGTGCTTGTGATTATTATTAATACTATTTGTTATATTTCTGTTTAGCTTTTATTTTTACTTTTACAATTTCAGTTTTAGTAATTTTAGTGCTTCTGTTTATTAAAATTTTGAATTAGCTTTTTCTTTTTTATAAAAACATAATAATTTTTGTATTTTTAGTATTATTATTATTAATATTATTACGATATAATAGTTAATATATTTACATTATATATTTATTATATTTTAATATTTCTATTTAGCATTTATTTATTTTTGTTTCAGTTTTAGTCATTTTAGTATTTCAACTTATGCTTACAGTATTTGTTGTAATATTTCTAAATATTAGATTTCGTAGTATTATATGGTCAAGTTAGATAAGTTTAATATATAAGTTTATCCAATATTTCTCTTTTATTTTAGCGTTATTTCAGTTATGTATTTTCAACTATACAGACTGTTATTTATATCAAATGTTGATGGGTTGGGCTGAGTGTGTTCGTGTTCTTTAGGGCCTGTGGTTTGAATCTGCCCTCAAATAAACTGTTTTTCTCCTCTTGCTGAATCACAACATTGTTCTGCTGCTGCTGCAAACTACTTACTGTGATTTTACCATGTTTAAGGGTTGTTTTTAGACATGACACTGTAGTAAAATCACTCAATGCACACGTTTGCTTTTGTAAAAGGTCAAACATCAGCAAAATGTTCTATAAATAATCAAAATAAACAATAGTTGTAGCTCATCTAATCTGAATCTAGAGTCAGATGTGTCTGTTTTATAATATGGCGTTTGTGTGATTTGGCACACAAACAAGCGTCTCATTAGTGCGCGAGGGAGGATCTTGTGCTGTTTTTGGCCTCTGCCTGCTGTTGCCTTGATGATGGAAAATCACAACGCATCTCAGATACAGTCCAAGGCTGTGTGTTTGTGTGAGGAGAAGAGGCCTGATCATCCACAGGTGTGCCAGATTTAACCTGTTTACTAGCAAACATCTGATCATTAGAGAGCTCTTAGATCAGGAGCAGATCAGAAATAATCATCAGGAACGTGAATCTGTTTTGTCCGTCATACAAGCTTCATTTTGCACTGACTGCATTGTTAAAATGTTTCTGCTCTTAATATAATTAGGTCCCTGTGATATCCATTTTATTTTTTCTGGATTCTTTTTTTAATGGTTTCATAAGTTTTAATAATCATAAAACAATTATATAAAATAGTTTTTATAATTTAATATTTTTTCCAATTAAATAATTTCCAATTTAATAGTTAAATCCTGTGTTGTTGTTTTTTTCTTTTCTCAAAGAAATTCTATGACTGTTTTATTTTTTTTTGGAGTTTGTTTTAATTTTAAACTAAATTTTAATAATCATAAAGAATGACAGTTTAATTCATAAAATGTTAACAATTTAATTGATAAAACCTTTCAACAATAACTTTGTTCTCTACACTGTTTTATCTTTTTAGAAATTCTATTTAATTTTTTTCTGAATTCTGTGTTTTATGATTTAAGACATTTAAAAAAAAATAAAAAACAGTGGTAATCAAATTAATCTATAAAACTTAAACAATTTAATTAATCTTTTAAAATGTAATCAAATTAAATTTGAATAGTTCCTTGAATTTTTTGGCAAACAGATCAGAGGTTTACTGTTTAAATTAAAACATGAATGATATTGTGATATTCTTTTAAAATAAAATTTTTACAATAGTAATATTATTGTTATTATTTGAGAAGTTAGACCGAACTTTTATTTTGACAGGTTGCAGTGGAAATTTTCATAGCAGCCTTTTTACACTTTAATATTCACAGACATCAGTCCATATCACCATTTGATTAAGTAAACAGCCATACTTTTGATTTATTCATCTAAATTTTATACGAAATTCCATTTTTATGACAGGTATTCTGCCCTATATGTGTTGTTTTTTTATTCAGTTTAGAATTAACTTTATAGTATTTATGCAGACACACAGTAGCTGCTATTCCAGCCGCAGTCATAATCTAACATCAATATGAGTCACACAGAGGGCCGTTTCACATTTGCAGGCATCTTTTGTTTACAAGCTCAGATATTTACCTGCTTTTTCACCACAAAGCATGTGTGTGGTCAGAATGCAAACACAGCTGAGCAAATGCAGACTCACACCTGTGCCAAGCGTTATGAGCTGTGTTTGCTGTAGTAAAGTGATTATATTACTGCGATGCTCTCAGGTGAGATGTTAACAGGCGACTCTCGCGCCACGCTGTCTGCTGAATCCTCTCTTGCCATTTAACATACAGGAAGTGGCTGTTTCTCACACCATGTTTGGGATCAGTAGATCTATTTTTTATGATTTTTTGAAAGAAGTCTCTTCTGCTCACCGAGGCTGCCTTTATATAATCAAATTCCAGTAAAACAGTGAAATGTTATTTTAAATTTAAAATAGCTGTTTTCTATGTGAATATCTGTTTAAATGTAATTTATTTCTGTGATCAAAGCTGTATTTTCAGCATCATTACTCCAGTCTTCAGTGTCACATGATCTTCAGAAATCATTTTAATATGCTGATTTGCTGCTCAAGAAACATTTCTGATTATTATCAATGTTGAACACAGTTGTGCTGCACAATATTTTTGTGGGAAAATTGAACAAGATGCATTTTATTTTTCAGGATTCACAGATGAATAGAAAGTTCAAAAGAACAGCATTTATTAGAAATAGAAATCTTTTGTAACATAAAAATGTCTTTAATGTCACTTTTGAACAATTGAACAATATATATATATAATTTTAATTTTTTTTTTTTACTGACCCCAAATTTTTAAACAGTAGTATAATTATGCATCAAAAAGTCATAAAGCACAAGTGTAAACATTTTAATACTCAGTTTAAACAGTTTAAGATATTTAATTTACAGGTTCCTGTAGCTGCTGTACTTCTCTTTTAGACATTAAATCTTGTACTGTTATGATGCATGAAGATGTGAGATGTTCTTAGAAGCTTGCTTCCCCTGCTGTTGCGGTAATAAATCAATTCCCACATTGTTTTTTCTTTTCTTAATTTTCTCTAAACAGTTTATAGTTCTTGTTGAACCCCTTGCTGTGGCACATTGGCATCAGCGCTTTATTTAACCGCTCTAAAAACGTTCTATCTTTCTCCAGAGTGAGAGGACTGATTATTCCTCTTAACCCGGCTTCCCCCGCATGATTCTTGCTGTGACGGTTTTCTTAGTCCTCTTGAGAAGTTTTGTTTTGCCTACCCAGCATGTGGCGGCCCGTGACTTCAAAGCCTCTGTGAATGTTTCGTGCTCCGTGGCGGCCCATTGTGCCGACTTTGCATATTCATGAGGATCATCTTTCTCTTGCTCACCAATGGCTCACGGTTGGGATGCTGGGAGCTTGAAAGCAAGACACCATGAGACCTGAGGAACTCTTCAAGAAGCAGAACAATTAGTGCGTTCAGGGTTTATTTTTAGTGAGGTAAGCTGAAATGCTTTGGAGTTTGGTTTGCAGAGGCAAGAGCACTACAGACAGAAACATTGGGTTTTCATGCAATGGTCAGTTTGGAGATTTTAGGGTTATTTGGCTTTTCATAGCACAATGTTTCAGACTAGTGGAAAGAAAATATCCACCTATCCAAAATACACTTGAGTAGTTATTTTAGTGCAATTTGATCTATTTGCATCTGTAGATTTCGATTATAACATATATCTTTAAAGAGTTTTTTCTCCACTTCAACAGCACTTACATACACCAACATTTACAGTTTTATTCCTTTCTATATTCTGAAAGTTTTTATAGAGGGGTTTGTTGATATATCATTTGTATGATTTATATTTTTGCACTTTGTCCTGTAGGTTTCAATTTACAAATACATATATTTGAAGACTGTTTTCTCAAAATTAGTTTGTACTTCACAATCAATCACAAACACCAAAAACCAAAATTTTACAGTTTTTCTATATTCTGGAGGTTTTTACTGAGTCGTTTGTTCATATTTAACTCACATGATTTTATAATTGCACTTTAACTTTTTGCTTCTGTAGATTTAAGTTGCAATACATATCCCTAAAGGCCTTTTTTTCAAAATAAGTTTTTTGTCCACTTCAGTAACACTTATGTACACCAAAATTTACAGTTTTATTTCTTTATATATGATGAAGGTTTTTATAGAGGGGTTTGTTCATATATCATTTGCATGATTTTATTTTTGCACTGTTTATGTCTGTAGATTTCAATTACATACATATCTTTAAGGCTATTTCCCATAAAATGAGTTTTAGCTCCACTTCAGCAGCACTTACGTACACCAAAATTTACAGTTTATTCCCTATCTGTATTCTGAAGGTTTTTACTGAGGGGGTTTGTTGATATCATTTGCCTGATTTTATACAACATTTTATTCCTAAAAACATGAAAATGTCTTATTTCTGACTATGGACAGTATTTTGTGATTTATACAATGATAAAAAGAGATATCAAAAATCCCCTCTATAAAAACCTTTAAATCTAATATAACAACATAATCAAACAAGAATTTTGAACCCTGGCTTGATTTAATATTCATATTAATTTTCTGGAATTTGTGCAAGTTTAGTGTGCATGTTTAATTAGATAATGCCTCAGTTGCATATTTAAACATTTCAGAAAACTTTATATTATAAAAATTATATTACACTATATAGACACTGGTGTGTCTTACAGTACCTTAAATTTTGTTAGTGGATTAGCTTTAACCTCTAACATGCACAAGATTAACATGTCAGGAGTACAGAAAAATCAAATGTTTTTAATGTTGGTCTGAGATGCCAGAGAGATCTCTGTTGTAAGAGCAGTTCAGGAGGTGTTGAGAGCTGAAGGATTGGTCCGGAGATGCCGATGGTCTGAATGGCGTTGGGTGCTGCGATCCGATTGGGTTTCCCACCTTTGTGCAGCTGTTGGCTCATAGGAAGTGGAATGTCCCTTTCCCAGATTCCGTGACCGAACTCTCAACTACCGCTAAAGGCGGAGGGAAAAAAAAGCATGGCAGAAAAATCCCATGTTGTAATTTCACAGTGGCAGGGGTCAGAGTCGCTGTCAGGCAGAACATCACTCACGGATTGCATTCCGTCAGCCGCTATTGTAATTCAAGAGTCCGTGCCATCGCGACCGCTTGTGCCCGCGTCCTTTGTTCCTCACTTGAGTCGTGAATTTTGCGGTTGTCTCTCAGATTTTCCAGCTGCGTGTGAGCGGACAGAGTTGTCTGGCCGTAAATCCACACCGACTCTGAACCTCTTGGCTTTTCTCATGTCCGTGAGGGAACACTAACTGCTGCTTTTGTGTGTTTTGCCCAAGGGTTTGTTGGTTAATTATAGTTCCAACTATAATAAAACCCCTTAAATGGATAGTTCTCCCAAAAATAATGATTTACCTTCACTCCATTGCCAATCTGTATAACTCTCTGTGTTTTGTAGAGCACAAAAGGAGACATTTAGCAGAACTTTCATACTATTTTATTTAATGTAGTGGAAGCTGACCAAACATGACAAAAGTAAAGGCAGCTTAGAAACAATCCGTATGACTTGTGTGGTATATTCCTAGTATTTCTTAAGTATAAAAAGCCATATAAATATGATGCATCAAGATAAAGTGATGTGACGTGTGGCCCCCCTCCTACAATCCTTGCCAGTACCGAGACTCAAACCCTCGACCTTTTAGGTTAGAAGTCCTTGTCTCTTTTTATGTCTGGCATTGCATTTTAACATATATGCACTAGAAAACAGATATTTTAAAAATTTGTAATAAAATTTCACTATTTTTAGTGTGTCTTTGATCAAATTAATGCAGCCTGGTTGAGCAGAAGAGACTCTTTCAAAAACTTTATATTTGGTATTGCACATGTTTAAGGATTGAAAAATGTTGGTACTTTAACTCTAATGTAAGCCTGGGTGTGAAATGTGCTGAAGCAGATATTATATTTAAATGAGCTTGAAATGATGTTTAATGCAGAAAATATTAAAATATTTAAATTTAAATATTAAAATATTTTACCCCGACCACAAAATTTTGGAATGCTAATGTACATTTACACTTATCAAGAGCAGATGCTTTTTTCGCAAAGTCAACTTAGAAATGAAGAACAGTAAAAATAGTGGGCTAGAAAAGAGGTGAAATCTCTATAAACTAAGAAATCTTTATGATACCTTTATGGTGCTTTTTGTCATTTTTTGTGCTCAAAAACAGCATGAAACAGCATTTCACTGAATGAAAAAAAAAACCCTGTCAAAAATTTTCCCCTCCCCTTCAAAAAAGAAAAAATCGTTCAGACAGGTTTGAAATGACATGACGGTGAGAAAAATTACAGAACTTAAAATTTTAAGGGAAAGTTATTTAAGTTGTGATTTTAAGTTTGCTCACCTTCACTCCCCTGAATGTCTTGCTTTCAAAGTGTAAAAGTTTGTGTTGCAGTCCTTGTGTGTGATCTGCTTCAACTCTTCTCTGCAGTATTTTTTGCCATCAGAAAGGCGTTGACAGCAGCAGAGTTTGCTCATTATCCTCCGCAGTGATTCATATTTCAGGGCGGTGGAAAGGTCAGAGCGTGCAGCCCCCCTCGCATTCCCCCGGACTCGGCCCCATTTTTCAGCAGCGGGCCTCACGCTGGGGCTTTGGATGGAGCTCGCGGGCCAGTGTGTGAATTGGTGTCTGACCTACTCACATGCGCTTCCCGAGAGCTCGCGCCCCGATCGCATGTAATCACAGCAAACGAGCGCTGACAGCACCAGTGCCGCAGTCACATCACTGCCGCCCCCACTGAACTTCCCAGCAGCCCACACTATTGTTCCCACTCTCACTTTCTCTTTGTTTTTTTAGCTCATCCAACAAACATCCATTCACACACACCACACACACATTTACTCCCACCTTCACAGCGCCACAGCTGGAGAAAGAGGAAAGTTGTTGAGAGTCAGAGGGAATGTGGGGATGATTGATCTCATCTTTGAGTTCAGATCGGGGTTTACTGTGGTACATGCGTCAGAGGAGAGTGACAGTGCGGGAATAAATGCTGATAAAATACATTCACAGGGTTCAAATGGAAGTTTTATATTTTATTTACATTTACATTTACTGAAGGAAATAAGAATGTTGCCTTGCAGATGTTAAGGTGGTAAATTACTTAGTAGAGATTGACCAAATTATTTATTATTATTATTATTATTATTATTATCATCATCATTATTATTATTATTATTATTATTATTTTAATTATTGTTTTATTTATACTGTTTGGCACAATGATAAACATTAAAATTAATTAATGTTAATTAATTAACATTAATAGATTACAACAAAAAATATGCAATGTGTTTTTTAATATTTATACATTTATTTTTTATAGTATATTATTATTATTAGTGATTATTATTAGTATTATTATTGATTATGTGTTTTATATCATTATTTTTTATTGGTAATTGTTGTTTTATGTAACTGTTTTGGCACATAAATAATAAATAGTAATAAAATAATAATAATAATAAACAACTATTGTGTATTTTTAATATTAATAGCACTACTACTAATAATATAACAAATTCAGCAGCAACAACAACAATTATTATTATGATTATGTATTTTATTGTTGTCATTTGATTTACACTTTTTACCACATATATAACTAAATAATAATAATACATTAGATCACAACAACAGAAATATCCTAAGTGTTTTGATATTTTATTTAACAAAAAACAACAATAATAATATCAATTAATTATTTAATCATGATTAAAAATAATAATAATGTTTACAAACTAAGTCAATTATGATGAAGTGAAATGTTTCCAAAAGGAAATTTGGACCAAGATTTTAAAATATATTTATACACAAAACACAATATAAAGGACCAGTAACCGTTTGAGTAGAAAAGTATTAAAATTGATTGGTAAAATACAATATCCAATATTCTTCTTTAATATCATCGTCTCATGTGTAAAGTGTCTTGCACCCCTCGAGTCTCTGTGATCTTCTGGATTTTTTTTCACCTGTTTTCAGGTCCAGCAGGCACGTCTGATCACTTTCTTCATGGTCTGATCTGCTGAACATGTGAAGTTCTGCTCATTTCTCATGTGTTATGTAATCTCAGTAATGGCACTAACTCTTAATCAGCTTAAGTTGTATGTGTTAGTGAGTGTTTGGGTGAGATTAGGGCGATGGGGGCGTGTCACGGCCCGAGGTGAGTCCCGCCATCACCTGATGTGTGAATGGCTTTGTACCGAGACTCAAACCCTCGACCTTTTAGGTTAGAAGTCTTGTCTCTTTTTATGTCTGGCATTGCATTTTAACATATATTCACATAGAAAACAGATATTTTAAAAATTGTAATAAAATTTCACTATTTTTAGTGTGTCTTTGATCAAATTAATGCAGCCTGGTTGAGCAGAAGAGACTCTTTCAAAAACTTATATTTGGTATTGCACATTTTAAGGATTGAAAAATGTTGGTACTTTAACTCTAAATGTAAGCCTGGTGTGAAATGTGCTGAAGCAGATATTATATTTAATGAGCTTGAAATGATGTTTAATGCAGAAATATTAAAATATTTAAATTTAAATATTAAAATATTTTACCGACCACAAAATTTTGAATGCTAATGTACATTTACACTTATTCAAGAGCAGATGCTTTTTTCCAAAGCAACTTAGAAATGAAGAACAGTAAAAATAGTGGGCTAGAAAAGAGGTGAAATCTCTATAAACTAAGAAATCTTTGATACCTTTATGGTGCTTTTTGTCATTTTTGGTGCTCAAAAACAGCATGAAACAGCATTTCACTGAATGAAAAAGAACATCCTGGTCAAAGTTTTTCCTTTCCGGTTTCAAAGACGTAAAAGTCAGACAGGTTTGAAATGACATGACGGTGAAGAAAAAATTACAGAACTTAAAATTTTAAGGGAAAGTTATTTAAGTTGTATTTTAAGTTGTCACTCCCCTGAATGTCTTGCTTTCAAAAGTGTAAAAGTTTGTCAGGTCTTGTGTGATTCTTGCTTCACTCTTCTCTGCAGTATTTTTTGCCATCAGAAAGGCGTACAGCAGCAGAGTTGCTCATTATCCTCCGCAGTGATTCATATTTCAGGGCGGTGGAATCAGAGCGTGCAGCCCCTCGCATTCCCCCGGACGGCCCATTTTTCAGCAGCGGGCCTCACGCTGGGCATTTGATGGAGCTCGCGGCCAGTGTGTGAATGGGCCTGACCTACTCACAGCTTCCCGAGAGCTCGCCCCGATCGCATGTAATCACAGCAAACGAGCGCTGACAGCACCAGTGCCGCAGTCACATCACTGCCGCCCCACTGAACTCCCAGCAGCCCACACTATTGTTCCCACTCTCACTTTCTCTTTGTTTTTAGCTCATCCACAAACATCCATTCACACACACCACACACACATTTACTCCCACCTTCACAGCGCCACAGCTGGAGAAAGAGGAAAGTTGTTGAGAGTCAGAGGGAATGTGGGGTGATTGATCTCATCTTTGAGTTCAGATCGGGGTTACTGTGGTACATGCGTCAGAGGAGAGTGACAGTGCGGGAATAATGCTGATAAAATACATTCACATTCAAATGGAATTTTATATTTTATTTACATTTACATTTACTGAAGGAAATAAGAATGTTGCCTTGCAGATGTTAAGGTGGTAAATTACTTAGTAGAGATTGACCAAATTATTTTTATTATTATTATTATTATTATTATTATCATCATCAATATTTTTATTATTATTATTTTAATTATTGTTTTATTTATACTGTTTGGCACAATGATAAACATTAAAATTAATTAATGTTAATTAATTAACATTAATAGATTACAACAAAAAATATGCAATGTGTTTTAATATTTATACATTTATTTTTTTATATTATTATTATTATTATTATTATTATTATTATTATTATTATTATGTGTTTTATCATTATTTTTATTGTAATTGTTGTTTTATGTAAACTTTTTGGCACATAAATAATAAATAGTAATAAATAATAATAATAATAAACAACTATTGTTATTTTTAATATTAATAGCACTACTACTAATAATAATAACAAATTCAGCAGCAACAACAACAATTATTATTATTATTATGTATTTTATTGTTGTCATTTGATTTACACTTTTTACCACATATATAACTAAATAATAATAATACATTAGATCACAACAACAGAAATATCCTAAGTGTTTTGATATTTTATTTAACAAAAAAACAACAATAATAATATCAATTAATTATTTAATCATGATTAAAAATAATAATAATGTTTACAAAAACTAAGTCAATTATGATGAAGTGAAATGTTTCCAAAAGGAAAATTTGGACCAAGATTTTGGAATTTATTGGTAGACACAATACACAATATAAAGGACCAGTAACCGTTTGAGTAGAAAAGTATTAAAATTGGTAAAATACAATATCCAATATTCTTCTTTAATACTCATCGTCTCATGTGTAAAGTGTCTTGCACCCTCGAGTCTCTGTGATCTTCTGGATTTTTTTCACCTGTTTTCAGGTCCAGCAGGCACGTCTGATCACTTTCTTCAATGGTCTGATCTGCTGAACATGTGAAGTTCTGCTCATTTCTCATGTGATGTAATCTCAGTAATGGCACTAACTCTTAATCAGCTTAAGTTGTATGTGTTAGTGAGTGTTTGGGTGAGATTAGGGCGATGGGGGCGTGTCACGGCCCGAGGTGAGTCCCGCCATCACCTGATGTGTGAATGGCTTTTGTCATGCACTCTTTCTGCTCTTGTGTGTTTTCACTGCTGCTTTGTGTTCTTTTACCTACCCATAATGAGCTGTCAATCAGCCGCTGGCACCCTACAGGGGAAAGGAGGAAATGCTTAACCGACCCGGCAGGAACTAGTTCTTACAGCACTTTGAGTGAAAATACATGATGTGTCATTTGCTTTCATGTTTTTGATGTCAAACTACATGGAGATTTTTTTTCATTAACTATGATGGTTTTTCAGTTGCAGTTTAAAATGCTGTTAAACATAGGTCATGTATCACTAGTATTAGAGCTCATAATGATGTGATCAAACCTCTAAATATTAAAGTTCAGTATATAACCAGCTAAACCCCAGAATTGCACAGAAAACACACTAGCTACTGCATAGTGGCATGATAAATTAAAATTAAATTAAATTTAAATTTATGCATTTAGCAGACGCTTTTATCCAAAGCGACTTATAGTGCATTCAAGCTATCAATTTTTACCTATCATGTGTTCCCGGGGAATCGAGCCCCCAACCTTGCGCTTCGTAACGCAATGCTCTACCACTTGAGCTACATAAAAGTTTAAAACACTGTTGCAGCAACTGTATAACAACACACCTAAAAGTAATTCAGAACACCTTATCAACCAAATAGCAACATTGTATCATCCTCTCAGAACACCATGGCAGCTGTATAGAAACACCCCAGCAACAACACCAAAACTACCTAGAACACCCTAGCAACAACATAGCAACACCCCAGCAACAACACCAACCTATTTGTCATAGGCAAACACTTCACATTTTCTTTTCAAAATCAAAGAGACTAGTTAAAACAAACTTAACTGAATGGTTGTTTTTTTATTTGCTGCTCGTTTGTCTGTTTGCTGGTTAGCAACACCCTGGCAACCACCCATAACCCATAATGTGGTTAGTTACACACAAAATCAGCACTCGTATTTTCTTTATGAAATGAGAAAGACTAGTTAAAACAATCCTGAATTTGTACTATTATAGTTAGTTTGTATTTGTTACTTTACTGTTTCCTACATTTGTTGGTTAGCAACACCCTGGCAACCACCCATAACACACTTTCGTTGATGCGGGGAGTTTTGCATGACAAACACCACTCACATTTACTTTATGAAATGATAGACTTGTTAAAACAATCCTAATGGAATTAAATTTTTGGTTTGTATTTGTTGCTGGTTTGTCTGTTTGTTGGTTAGCAACACCCTGGCAACCACCCATAACACACTTAGTTTTGCACAGACAAACACCGTTCACATTTTTATTTTTAAAATGACAGAGACCAGTTAAAACAATCCTAACTTATTTTAAAATGCTGTATGTATTTGTTACTGGTTTTGTTCGTTAGCAACACCCTGGCAACCACCCATAACACGGTTTCGTTAATTTGGTGAGTTTTGCACTAAAAAACACACTCACATTTTGTTTAGGAAATGTAAGAGACGGATTGTTTTAATCCTAACTGAATAAAATCTACAGTAGTTGGTTTGTATTTGTTGCTGGTTTGCCTGTTTGTTGCTTAGCAACACCCTGGTAACCAGTTTTGCACAGGAAAACCCCACTCACTTATTTTCACGAAATTAGTACCAGTTAATAAATCAATCCAGATTGATTTTTAAACCGCTGGTGTTGCTTTGTCAGTGCAGCAGGAGTCCAGGCGCTGTAGTCACCTGACTCGCGGCCCACCGAGCGCTGGAGGCTGTTTTTGGGGGTCACACGGCCGCCCCTCCCGCCCCTGGCCTCCTTTCAGTGGATGGCCCTCCCCTGTGTGTGAGCGGCGCGGGGTGTGAGGAGGGTCCGCTGGGGTCCCGGCTGAGCCACAGAGATCAACTGCTGCTTTTATTGTCTCTCCAAAAAGTGTCCGGAGCGGAGGGGCCGTCCCAAATGCAGGGAGAGAGTAACACCCTCTTTCTCTCTGTCCATCGCAGGCCGGCCGTCAGTGTGGAGTAACTGTGGAGGGAGCAGCGTGTGCGTGCGTGTCTTTCCATGCCCTGGTCGTGCGGGCGGGCGGCTCGAGTCTCAGGGATGGAGCTACAGGTTCGGACGGTTGGGACCCGCTGGATGCCACTGCTGCTTCTGCTGGGTGTGCTGTGGCTGCGCCAGAAATGCAGCGCGGCATTTGCCAAATATGCACCGGGGAGAACTATAAAATACATCCTGTTCGGTTCTGATGGCAGCGTTTAACTGGTGTCTGTTTGTGTCTGATCCCCTGATGCTGCACGTCATATTTCACGTTTAGAATATTTCTCAGACAGGCGCCAGAAATGCAGCGCGGCATTTGCCAAATATGCACCGGGGAGAACTATAAAATTTAAAATAAAAAATATGCATGGGTAGTTGACGCACAACTTGACTGTGGAGTTTGTTTTTAATCAACATCAAGATTTTAGGTTGAACTGTAGATGCGTGGGTGTATTTTAGGTTTCTGGAAAGTTTCTAATCACCTGTTAAATGCTGCTGCAATGAGAAAATAAACTTAATAATAATAATAATAACAATGATAATGGTGAATTATAATCAGAAAAGAATCTGAAAATTCTGTTTTAGGTCATAGTTTTAGGGAATTTGTTACACTGAAGGGACGTCAACTTCATGTGTTGTGGACATTTCATCAAAATAAGACTTTTTTTTAAAAAAATTTTCATGAACTTATATTAAAATGTAAAAATGACTTTCAGAGTCCATTTCAGCGTATATTTAAAATAAGCACTGGTAGTTGTTGCAAAATGTGTCCATGGAGTTTTTTTTTTTTATGAATGCCAAGATTTTAGGGTAAAATGGACATGCATAAGGAAAAGTGTGTTTTAGGTAACTGGAAAGTTTCTAATGGTCTGTCAAATGCAGTAGCCTGTCAATTAATATGATAAATAATAATTACAAAATGCTGTTTTAGCTCACGGTTTTAGGAAGTTTGTCACACCACAGGATGTCAACTTCATGTCCAATATTTTCTGTGGATGATTCATATTAAGAAGACGTTTTTGTCTTTTTAATTTAAGTGTAAAAATGTAGAGTCCATTTCAGCGTGAGTAGTTGATGCAAAATGTATCCACAGAGTTTATTTTTTAACCAACACCAAGATTGCCTGTTTAGTGCTCTAATGCTGATACGTAAACTTTTAAACAGACAAATAGTTAGTGAACTAATACGATGAGTAATAATTGTAAAATGCTGTTTTAGCTTTACACTGTCCCACCGCAGGACATGTGTTTAAATGATATTGGTGTTCAATTGATTATGGAAAGGTTAGTTGTCCTTTAACATGAATGAAGTGTAAAACCTGCATGCAGCAGATCGTGACGTCTGTGTCGCCGCTTCTGGGATTTTGCTGGTCGGTGAGGCATTTGGCGAAGTCTTTGAGACGTGGAGAGGGATCTACTGTCAGACACTTGTTAAACACGCAGTTGGGCGTCAGGCTGTAAAATCAATTCCACTCTCACAGCCCACTGCAACAAACAGGCCCTACAGATGACGTCACATTACAGAAGTAAAACGTATTTTTTCCTGCTCTCTATTTTTCACCTGCATCTTCTGCTGCTCTTCGGACGTGCCTTAGATGTTTCTCATTTCTGTTTCTAAACGGCTCAGTGTAAGTGCTGCATGATTCAGCCGTTGTTGTGGTTGGTGTCTTGTTGTTTAAAAGTCGTCTGCGGTTGTGCATTCCTGAGCGTTTCTGCGAATCGTGTGGAGAAACAGCGATCGTGTTGAAAGTATTTCATGCCCGGCGGAGTGATAAGAGAGAGAACTGGTGCCTTTGGTGTTTTATGGCACCGTCAAGGTCAGTGCGGAGACAAACTGACTCCAACACATCTGTGCTTACGAGGGACCTTCATCTCCTCTGCTCTTCCTTGAGAAGTTTGAGAACTGGAGCTCTGCGTTTGTTCCGCTCGGTCGTGGGTTACAGAGTTTTCTTGAAGGAAGGAGAATCATGCAGCTTTAGTCTTTGCATGCTTGCTTACCCTCTCATGTTAAAGATAATCAAAATCCTAATGTATTTCAAGATTAATTTAAACTTAAACACAATAAAAAAAGTTCGAAACCTAATCAAAATGTGTATTTTAGGTAACTAGAAAGTTTAAAAACAACTATTAATGTGTATTTTAGGTAACTAGAAAGTTTCTAATCACCTGTTCAGTGCTCATGCGATGATAAAGGAACGTTTAAAAGTACAAATAAGTAGTCCGTTAATTAACACAATGGATAATCATGAATAATAACTATGAAAGAATCCACAAAAATGAAGTTTGAAATCATTTTAGGGAGTTTGACACACTGCAGAACATGTCAACATGTATATATTGTGGATAATAAGTCCATATTAATAAGACATTATTGTCTTCATAAACAAAATTTAAAAATGACTTTCAGAGTGCATTTCAGCTCATATTTAATAAATGCATGGATAGTTGATGCAAAATGTGTCCACAGAGTTTATTTTTTTAACCAAAATCAAGATTTTAGGTTATTAATGTGCATGCATGTGTGAAGGAAAGTATATTTTAGGTAACTGGAAAGTTTCTAAAATTCTCTTGCAGTGACAAATTAACTTATAAAAGTACAAAGAAGCAGTCTGTCAATTAATATGATGCATAATAACGAATAATAAAAATATGAATAATAATGAGTAATAAAAATGCAGTTTGAAATTGTTTTGAGTTTGACGCACTGCAGGACAAGGTCAACTTCATGTTGAATATTTATTGTGGATGATGCATTCAGACATTTTAGTTTTCATGAACTTCATAAAAAAAGTATTGAAAAGGAAAATAAACTATTAAAATGTAAAAATGACATTCGGAGTCCGTTTCAGCTCATATTTAATATATGCATGGAGTTTGTTTGTTTATTAATCAACACAAGTTAAAGTGTATTTTAGGAGTTTTTAAAACACACATTAAATACTCCTGCAGTGACAAATGGACTCATACAAGTTTTAATAAGTAGTTTTTCAATTATTATGATTAATAATCATTAAAGAATCAGAAAAAAATCATGTTTTAGATAATATTGGTGTTTGAACAATAATGAATATTTTAAACAATAAAAAAAAAAAAATATCTTATTCAACAGTAATGCATGTTTTAGATAATATTGGTGTTTGTTTGATTATGAGGAGGTTAATCTGGTAAAAAAAAAAAAAAAAACTCCAGTTCGGATCAGATCTGATCTGGTGTGGGTCTGGTGTTCTGGACGTGAGCAGGTGCTGCTGATCTCCGTCAAGCGTTCTGGCGTTCGATCAGATGAAAACATGAGTCAAGGACAGGCTGGAGTGGGAGAGAAGTGCTGCTTCAATGCGTGGAGACCTCCAGCGCTCCTCCACACATGAGTCAGTCACAGGAGTTCCTCCCGGAGCGTGTGGGCAGGTGCAGGTGGAGGTGTCACGCTGTAGTTTTTGGGTGAAACTCCCACACGGCCGTCTGAAATGAGGAGCAGGGACACAGTGAATGAAGACTGAGACACAGCTTGCTTCAAAACCTAGTGAGCTGCCTGTCTAGACAACCTTTTAAGGGTTCATAGACACACTTCTGGTGTGAAGTATTTATCTTCAAAGACTCATTTTGGCTAAGCATTCATCCTTCACAGAGAAGTCGTTCCCAGAATGCAGATCAGAAGAGGTCAAAAAAAAAATAAATAATGAAAATGAATATAATGGACAAGTAAAGACTGAAAAAATAGACTTGTTTCATTGGGGATGAAATTGAACATTATAATTAAATAATTACATAATAACATAATTAAACTACATAATTAAAAATGGGCAGTTGAAATAGTAATAATAGTAATTATTATTATTATTTTAATATATATATATATATATATATATATATATATATATATATATATATATATATAATATAATATATATTTTTTTTTTAACAAAAAATAGAATTCTCTCTATATATATACATAATGTTTAAATAAGTAAATAACTAACTAAGTTTAATGGCTTAAACAAAAAAATAAAATCTTTAAAAAAAAATAAAAAAATTAAAAAAAAAAAAATTAAAATGAAAAAATAAGGAAGTAGTGCAATCTTCATGCCAGGTTTATTATAGTTAACTAAAACTAAAACTGGAACTAAAATTAAAAACTTAAAATCAATGTAAACTGAAATAAAATATTAAAATAACATATTTTGCACCTTATTGTCTTATTGCAACTCAATCTCTCCAATATGAAACTCTAGGAGTCGAGTCTCTGGTGTTCGTTCATTTTGTTCTTTCAGCTCAGTGTTTGATTCAGAGCTGCTGTGTCTCTCATTCACTGCAGGTGTTTTCAAGGTTACCGAGTTCTGGCCAAATGTGACTGTATTACAGTTCTCAGGAACACAAGCTTCATTTACAGGAACGGGTCCTACGCTCTTCTGTTATCACTTCATTTCCACTCCCTTTTTACTGACAATTAAACAAAGTTTTTAAGAATGTTGCTTCTGTGCCTTGAAGACTCCCTGTCTCTTTTGCTGTATTGCAGTAAATTGATCAAAAGTGACAGTAAAGACATTTATAATGTTACAGAAGATTTCCATTTCAAATAAATGCTGTTCTTTTGAACTTTCTGTTCATCTGTGAATCCTGAAAAATAAAATTTATCACAGTTTTCACAAAAATATTGTGCAGCACAACTGTTTTCAACATAATAATCAGAAATGTTTCTTGAGCAGCAGATCATCATATTAGAATGATTTCTGAAGATCATGTGACACTGAAGACTGGAGTAATGATGCTGAAAATACAGCTGCACATCACAGAAATAAATTACACTTTAACAGAGATTCACACAGAGAACAGCTGTTTTAAATTATAATAATATTTCACAATTTTTAATGTATTTTTAATCAGATAAATGCAGCCTCGGTGAGACAAAAAAGAGACTTCTTTCAAAAAATAAACATTAAAATATTTGACTACCAACCCCAAACGAACAGGAGTGTGTATATAATAAGTAATTAATAAATGGACTGGAGACCATGTTTGAGTTCTGAAAGTTACAGTCATGTAAAACACAAATTTTGCATAATGTGATGGCTGTAAATGAATAAATCATAAATGACGACAACAGAAGAAGCTTGTCGAGTCGTGTTTGCGTTTGTCACATACCTCTAATTCAGCACATGAGCAGCCGAGCTTCCGTAACGAATCCGAGCCACGCGGGAAACCGAGGGCTTCCTGACAGGATACGGATCGGATTCCTGCAAATAGAACCCGATCCAGCGGCGGCGGCCCCGCATGGCCTGCACCTGTGGCCCCGGGCCCCGGGGACCGGAGCTCACACTCCTCAAAGAGACTCTGTTCCTGACCGGAGGACAGACGCTGAAAACACTTCAGCTTTGAGCCACACTTATGAAGTCAAGAATCAGATCCTTTCAGTTCATTAGACTGAGATCAAGCAGAATCAATCAGCATCACATTAAATTAATGAGAGGAATTTCTGATTAAAATTGCAATTAAAAATGTAAACATAAACTCAAACAAAAGTATAAATTGTAATATTTAATATATAAATAAATATTAATACATCATTATTATTTATTATTATTAATACATTGATAAATATTAAAATATGAATATAATAAATGGATGTGGAAATATTTCAATGTTGTTATTATGTATATAGGTATGTGTTTAATACATATAAATTATAAATATAAATTTAATATTAAATATATAATACATTGATCACTTCATTAATACATTTGTAAATATAAAAATAATATATAAATGTATAAATATAATAACGGTATCAAATATATATATATATATATTAAATCAATAACATAAGCATTCAATAAATGTGTTGAGATTTAGTGACATCTGTGTTCAGGAGGACAGTCTTACTGTACTGTAAGAGTAATACTTACTCTACTCTGCTAATTAACTAACTTCCTTATAACTACAGTAAACATGTTTGTGTGACTGTAAATCCCGCTGTTTATTAACTCATGAAGCGAGTGAAACCTGACCGATGGCCTGTGACCAATCTGGACCGAGAGCGTTGTCCCCGAACAAACACACCCAAACCATCATAATACCACACAAAGATCAGACACACAGACAACCCCACACAGTCTATCCACACACGCGGGGCCGCAGGGACCCTGGATAAACCGCACCTGTGTGTGTGCGTGTGTGTGTGTTTGTGTGTGTGTGTGTGTGTGTCAGGATCTGCAGCTGTCTGTGCGCCATCATCTGAGCGTGTGCGGTGTCAATATGTACGGCTCCACACACACACACACACACACACACACACACACACACACACACACACACACACCAAAAACCCACACACTCTCCCTGTCTGTCATTGGTCAGTCAAACAAAAAATAAAGCCCCCCCCTAAACTCATTCTACACAAAAAAAAAATCCCCACCAAAACAAAAAAAATCATCACAATAACCATACAATCACAGTCAAAGTGTTTCCCTCTTCAGGAAATCAACCACTTGATAGTTCATTTATAGTTAACTCTGCATATCAAGCTAGAAAACATCATCATAATAACTCTAGTATTTCTACTGAAAAAAAACAAAAAAAAAAAAATACAAATAAAAATAAAAGTTTAACTTTTAATATTCACAAGTACAAATGACAGTATGTACATTGAAATTGAAATGCTTTATGTAATACATAAATACAATAATAGAAATAAATAAATAAATTAATAGAAATAAAAAAAAATAAAAAATAAAAAATAAATTAAAATAAAATAAAATAAAATAAGAAATAAAGAATAAATACAATAAAATAAGACAAAATTATTTTCCAGAGACATAATTTAAAAAAATAAACCAAATAAATAAATCAAAAATAAAATATAAATAAAAAATTATACATATAAAAATATAAAATTTTAATATTATACAATATATAATATGCAATATATAATATATATAGTATATAATATACATATTTTATGTATTTATAAATGTAACTACAAATGTATTAATGCAATGATAAATTTATTAGTACTAATACATTTTATGTATTTAAATAACTGCAATTTGAAATAAACTCATAAACATGATGCAATCCTATTATTTTGAATTTTAAAGTATAAACACAATTTGAAACATTTTAATTAAACTATATATATATATATATATATAGTTTAATTAAAATGTTGAATTACATTTTTTTTTCCATTTTAATTTTGAATTTAATTTTCATTTTAATTTTAGTTTAGTTTTAGTCAGGTTTTTATTTATTTATATTTATTTATTTATTTATTTATTGGTATTTCAGTCATTAAGTGAAATTAAATCAGAAATGTTGCTTAAGTTAATAAATAAATAAATATTTAGTTATAGTAAGTATATAAA
>NC_056581.1:20446042-20468542 GCF_018340385.1 Cyprinus carpio | reverse complement strand
ACACACACACACACACACACACACACACACACACACACACACACACACACACTCACACACACACACACACACACACACACACACTCTCTCTCTCTCTCACACACTCACACACACACACACACACACACACTCTCTCTCTCTCTCTCAGTCTCACACACACACACACACCAAACACACACACACAGTACACACCACACACACACAGTACACACCACACACACACACACACACACACACACACACACTCACACACACACACACACACACACACACTCCCTCTCTCTCAATCACACACACACACACACACACTCTCAAACACAAACACACACACTCTTTCAAACACAAACACACACACACACACACTCTCTCTCTCTCTCTCTCTCTCACACACACACACACACACACACACTCTCTCTCTCTCACACACACACACACACACACACACACACAGCTTTACTCAAACATGATTACATTAACATGCACTGGAAATGCATAAAAACAGTACAGAATGTTTTACAACAGAATGTAAACAATATGCATATAATTATTATTGTTAATGTTGTTGCATAATATATCTAGAAAGTATTTATTTTAATTATTTATTTATTAAAATATCATTATTTATAAAGTTATTATAGACATTTAATTATTTTATGTGTATACAAATGATTTATTAAAATGATATACAATATGTATAATTTAACATTAAAATAAAATGAACAAAAATGTTTTGACAAATACCCATTTGTCGATTGTTTTATAACTTTATTATTATTATTTCATATAATATTTATACATATTTAATAAAATATTAGCGTTTTATCATTATGATTACCTATTTATTGTATATAATAATAATAATTATTATTTTAGTTCTTGTTTTAGAGGTCAGAGTCTGTAGTTTTACCCAGTGCTCATCTTAACATACTGATGATGATGATGATGGTGATGGTGATGATGATGATGATGATGATGATGATGCTGCAGGACTGATGGTTACTGCTTCACTATGGTGGAGGAAGAGGAGGGCGGCTCTCCGGTGCTCACGTCCGGCTGTCTGGGGTCAGTGGGCTCAGAGTTTCAGTGCAGGGTGAGTTTCCTGTCTGTCTGTAATTGTCTGTCTGTCTGTCTGTGTGTCTGTAATTGTCTGTTAGTCTTGTCTGTGGGTCTTTCTGTAATTGTCTGTCTTTCTTATCTGTGTGTGTCTGTTTGTAATTGTCTGTCTGTACTGTATCTGTGTGTGTGTGTCTCTGTCTGTCTGTCTTGTCTCTGTCTGTTTCTGTCAGTATGTGTGTGTGTCTGTCTGTAATGGTCTGTCTCTCTCTGTGTGTATGTGTATCTGTGTGTGTGTGTGTGTCTGTTTGTAATTGTCTGTGTGTATGTGTCTCTGTCTCTCTGTGTGTGTGTGTGTGTGTGTGTGTGTATGTGTCTGTCTGTCTGATATGAACACACGCGCTCTTCCCATCAGGACACTGGGAATGCTCGTCTGAGGAGGATCCTGGAATGCTGCACGGATCAGGATTTCTGTAACCGAGACCTCCACCCGACGCTGCCTCCGCTCAAGAGTTCCGGTAAGACACAGCAGCATTCATAAAACCACACCAAACATTACGACTTTACATAGACGGCCCAAAAATCACACACACCTGAAAGCTTAAATTGACTTTTGTTGAAAAATATAAATGATAAATTGCATGTAAAACACATGAATTTTATTTTATTTTTTTGTGGAAGCTTCCAGAAGTTACACAAAGAAGAACCTCAAATATTAGAGTTTTTATTTGTCTTATTCGAGGGTTATATTCAACATGTGGAAAACAGTCGGAATGAAGAATGAGAATGTGTGTCTAAACCTTACCGCATTCTGAAATCACAATACAATAAACCAACCTCCACACACACACATCTCTGGGCTGATGGTTTCTGACAGGTTAAACTGTTACAAACCGCAGCTTTTGGGCTGCAGGGGCTGACGTCTCCGCAGCTTTCTGGGCTGTCTGTGACACACCATTGCGCTGCAGCGGGAGCGTGTTCCCTCCAGCTCTAATGAAAAGGACACGACATCTCACGGGAGCACTTGAGTTTCCTGATAGCTGTCTGTCTGTGACACCTCAGTGTGTGTGTGTGTGTGTGTGAATGGTTAGTTCTTGAAGAGCATCTGGACTGTCAAATGTATTGTTGTTTCATACAGTAAGTTTTCTTCTAGTGGTTGAGTGTGTGTTAGTCTCCTGTTATTATAATCATCTTCATATCAAACAGTAGATCTCTATGGTGTGATGAGTGAGTGTGTGTGTGTGAGAGTGAGTGTGTGTGTGTGTGTGTGTGTGTGTGTGTAAGGTTAGAGTCCCAGCGAGCGGCTCTCTCATCGGTGTCGTCCGTCAGAAACTCGAGCGCAGAGCTGCAGGAAGACAATGATCGATTATGACTCAGTTTCCCTTCTGAACACACACTGACCTGAGAACAGAACCAGAAAATTTTTCAAACATGATTTTCACACTGTTGTGTTCTAGGTGGAAGAAGATGATTTAAAACACATCACTATCAGCACTCGTACTAGTCGTGATTAACCTCAGATGAAGCTGTTCTGAGTTTCTAGACACACACACACACACACACACACACACACACACACACACACACACACACGACTGAAGTGTTTGGTGTCTTTCAGATCAGGACAGCAGAATTCATCACACGGCTCTGTACACCTCGGTGTGCATCAGCTGCGTCATGCTGATCTTCATCATCATCTACTGCTACTACAGGTACATCAGCGTCCTCATCGCTCGCAGGAGTCTTCTTACAGCACTCAGTCACTTGAATTCATGTCTTGTGTTTGATGTGTGTCAGGTATAACCGTCAGGTGACACGGGCGCGCTACAGCATGGGTCTGGAGCAGGACGAGACCTTCATTCCCGCCGGAGAATCCCTGAAGGATCTGATCGAACAGTCTCAGAGCTCCGGCAGCGGATCAGGACTCCCTCTGCTGGTCAGACACAAGCATCACAACATCAGTCCAGTCTTAACCTTCCACACAAACCAGGAAACTCTGTTCTCTTATACATGGCTTTTTTCCATTTATTAATAGGCATTATTTTGATTTAAATGTGTTCAGTCTCTGAAACAGTGGAATTATTATTTGTGATAATTATATTAGTGATTAGGTCCATTGCAAAAGCTGCTTCAGCTAGTATTACAATCATCAACTTTTATTTTGGCATCAAATCAGTTATTATTAAAAATATAATTTAATACCAAAAAGACTGATTGTTCTTCTTTGATTATCTACAACTTTTATTATTATTATTTTAGACAAACAGAACATTTATCTCAACCGTCAGTTCATTTAAAAATTAAACATTATACAGAATTATAGAAAATATGGAAAAGTATTCAAAAAATACTATTTAAAACAAACATATACATAAAAAACATTAATATTTATTATTTTTTTAAATAAATAAACATACTTTTCAGTTTCATTTTTTAGTCTTTTCATATTTTTTTGTCTGCAGTAAAATATTTTACTAAAAATAATACACACTTAAAAATTAAACTGAAAACTAGACAGGACTTAAAAATAACTAAATATTATGAGTCTAAAAATGGTTTACACTGTATTTACCTTATTATATTGTATACATACTCTATTTTTTACTGTAATATTTAAGTAATGTTTTCCCATAGTTTTTAGTTAAATATTTTACTCTATAAATCTTTATACGTAAAAATGTTCAGAGTGAGGAATATCTCACATATCAGCACATCAATGCCACCTCGAACCATCCAAGATAAATGACTGATGGTAATGTTTCTGCTGAGGAAAGAGTTATTAGAAGATGCAGAAATCAGTTCAGGTCATAAAATACCAGCCAACAGATCACCAAAAGTCAACTTTGACTCTCATTTGTAGAGTTAAATTTGGACTCCACATAGAATATCCACATACAGCATGTGGAAGTGAAAATGTGCAAATAGCTGTAGTAGTAAAAGTTTGTAGTGCTCCAGAATGCCCAGGTTTTGCTGATCTAATAACACGTCATGTCAGACGCTGCGGTTTCGTGTTAATGCATCCCATTATCTCCTCTGCAGGTGCAGCGAACCATCGCCAAACAGATCCAGATGGTGAAGCAGATCGGGAAGGGCCGCTATGGCGAGGTGTGGATGGGCCGCTGGAGGGGCGAACGGGTCGCTGTCAAGGTCTTCTTCACCACAGAAGAGGCCAGCTGGTTCAGAGAGACCGAGATCTACCAGACCGTCCTGATGAGACACGAGAACATCCTCGGTAAGGAAGCTCCTCAAGCTCTCGCTTCCGATGTGGATTTTTTTAAAGACCGATACCGATATCTTAGAAAGCAGTGTGGCTGATGGCTGATATAAAGCTGGATAGTAAAAACAAATGCATAACTGAAATTAAATCTATTTTTATTCAACATAATATTTTCGAAATTGAATTAAGTGTAAATAACTATGAAAAATAAATCTTTAAAATAAAAATGTTTTTTTTTTAGATGGCATCTTGATTCTGAAATGTTATGACATGAAAATTAGTTTTTTTATCAGTAAGTAAAGCAAGACGTTGTCAGAAATTGTTGCCCTGTTAGACATATCGGTCTAACAGAAATAAATAAATAAATAAATATAAAATGGCAAATATTGGTTGATATATCGGTTGATCACTAGTTCCGAGTAGTCAGATCAGATCCAGATTAAAAAATTGCAAATATTGTCCGATATATCTGTTTAACAATGGTTCTCTTTGGTCAGGTCAGATCAGATCCCAGTTAAAAAATGCCAGATAAGGACCGATATATCAGCTGAACAGTAGTTCTGATCGGTTAGGTCAGATCCAAAATTAAAGACCTGCCAAATATCGGCCGATATATCGGTTGACCACTGGTTCTAATTGGTCAGATCACATCCATATGATCCTGTCCGTCTCCTGTGTTCCCGTCAGGTTTCATCGCGGCGGATATCAAGGGCACAGGCTCGTGGACGCAGCTGTATCTGATCACAGACTATCACGAGAACGGCTCGCTGTACGACTACCTCAAATCCACCACACTGGACACCAAAGCGCTGCTGCGGCTGGCGTACTCCGCCGTCTCCGGCCTGTGCCACCTGCACACCGAGATCTTCGGCACGCAGGGCAAACCGGCCATCGCTCACCGAGACCTGAAGAGCAAAAACATCCTGGTGAAGAAGAACGGCACGTGCTGCATCGCTGACCTCGGGCTCGCCGTCAAATTCATCAGGTACAGCAGCTAATACATCTATGGCCTTTATCAGTATGCCATTATAATGTTATTACATTAGACTGATATTAGCAAGATAATTAGCAAGGCTTAGTTTTAGGTTTAATTTTAGGACAGGTTATAGATTATATAGACAATAGAATGTTCCTGTGATTTATGTATTGTAGTGAGTTGCTTTATGTGGGGAAAAAACATTACACGGGCATTCGGTTTTTATTTTTAAACAAACATTACAGTTATATAAACTAACTAACTTGTGATGTCATGATTTTATTTGTATAAATGAATAAAGAAATTATACAAATGTATTAACATATATATATATATATATATATATATATATATATATATAATATATATATATATATATATATATATGTATATATATATATTATTACATCAGTTATCAGCCAAAACATAAACAATGAAATGAACAAAACTAAAAGTACTAAATGTATATATATATACACATACATAATTGCACTAAAATAATTAAAAGAGATAGTAAATGTAGAAAATATTTTATAATGTCCCCCACCAAAAAAAAACAAACAAACAAAAAAGAAATGTAACCTTATGATTATCATACTGAAGAATGTCGCAGCAGCTAAATATGTAGAATATGAAAGAGTTCATAATTGTATTTTTCACTGCTTGTGATGATGTGAAGGTGTTATTCGATGCACACGTGTGTGTTTGTGTTTGTTGCACCTGAAGTTTGGATGCTGTTTGTTTGTTGTCAGTGACACTAACGAAGTGGACATCCCGCCCAACACACGGGTCGGCACCAAACGCTACATGCCCCCGGAGGTGCTGGACGAGAGCCTGAACCGCTGCCATTTCCAGTCCTACATCATGGCCGACATGTACAGCTTCGGCCTGATCCTGTGGGAGATGGCCAGGAGATGTGTGTCCGGCGGTGAGTGCAACACAATGTGTGGCTGCTTGATTTGACCTGGCGCGATCTGATTGGGTGTAAACAAGTAAAGCTATGATGTGATTGGTGGTTTATTTTCTCTAGGCCTCACAGCCTTTTTAGGCTGCATTAGTGCCAGTCCACTTGTCAAGCAGACTCGGGTCTTTCAGGCAAAACACTACAGACAACAGTATAGTTGCATGCTTTGGTCAGTGTAGAGATTTTGGGCTATTTGGCTTTTCATGAAGTGTTGTTTGTAAAGTAGTGCAAAGAAAACACTCCAAATAAGTGTTTATTTCATTGCACTTTATGCAACATAATTAAAGTGTGATGATATCATTTGTTTGGATGTGTTTGTAAAAAGCGATTTTTGTTTAGCCTATTTATGTATTTATTTATGTAGTTGCATGACTGATCAGAAGAGTGTTCAACCAATATATTGGTTGATATCTGGCATTTGTTAATTGGGATCTGATCTGACCAAACGGAACCAGTGTTCAACCGATATATCGGATGATATTTGCCATTATTTTAAATGTGGATCTGGCCTGACCAATCAGAAGCAGTCTGAAGGAAGATATATTGGCCAATATTGGTGTGTTTTTTTTGTCCAGATGTGATCTGACTGATATATCGACCGATATTTGGCATTTTTTTAAATCTGGACCTGATCTGACTAATCAGAATTAGTGATCAACTGATATATCGACCATAAAAAGCTCTAAATGGTACAAGAAAGTTAATGACTAAGTAACTTAATGACTTCAATGAAAGAAAGATGTACAATTGCATGAAGCACTGCCAATCACTGAAATAAAAATGGAGAGAAATTGTGTAAGACACATAAGGGCAGACACTGATTGTGTTTATAGGAGCAACATGTGAGTGGGTGGAGCAACTAGAAAAGAAAGAAAAGTCTTTCAGCCTTTCAAACTGTCAAACCTCAAGCTGTTTCTTTGGAATTAATGGTGAAATGTACTAGTAATTGCAGTGAGTGCAAATGTTTTGTATGTGTGTCCATTATGTCAGAGGACATGTTTGACACTGATTCGGTGATTGATTACTCGGTCAGGAAAAGAATCAGTGACAGTAAAGCGATGTGTGTGATGTGGCTGTGATGTGTTGTGCTGGTTTGTGTGGTCCTGCAGGGATCGTGGAGGAGTATCAGCTGCCGTATCATGACCTGGTGCCGACGGACCCGTCCTACGAGGACATGAGGGAGGTGGTGTGCATCAAGAGACAGAGACCTTCGTTTGCAAACCGCTGGAGCAGCGATGAGGTACCAACATCATGCAGAGCTGCCGCCTAACAAAACTGGCTCTGGGTTTCATGCTGTGACAGTCATCTGAGTCGTTGTTTAACCATAGGAAGATACTCTATCATACGTAATATGATAATGGTTGGAAATGGAGTAATATAGTGCAAAATGTGCTGTGAAATGTGTTTCACAGTCAATCTTTGACTTCTGTTGTCTGAGTGATAGTTTAGGGTTTATCCAGTAAAAGCTCTTTTAGTGTAACGTAATGTATCAAATCTTGAGTGATTCTGATCAAGTAAAGGTGAGAATAACTGCAGTAATATCTCCAGATGAACTCTTACTGGACTGAAGCAGCTCAGCTTTACTTGATTCTCCATCAATCATGTTTTAGAGTCTCAAATCTGATCATCAGGAACTTTTGAGGAGCGTTTGTTTCCAGAAGCTTTACTTTCACTGTTCCTCAGCGGAGGAATGATCTTCACAAGCCTCCAGAACATCTCACATCTTCTGAGGAGCCTTTATTTCTTCATCTCTCAATCACTGCATTATATGTTTGGATCATTTACATCTCATCTCACTGAGACACATTACTGCAGATATAGAGCACAGACTCATATAGAAATAATTAAGTCAGTATGTGTTATAAAGATCTCACTGATGTACATTAAAAGGCTAAATGCTTAACTGTAGTGTGTGCATAAAATGAAGTTGTTTATTGTGTTAGTGCACTGTACTATTATGAG
Source organism: Cyprinus carpio (assembly GCF_018340385.1). Classification (NCBI taxonomy): domain Eukaryota; kingdom Metazoa; phylum Chordata; class Actinopteri; order Cypriniformes; family Cyprinidae; genus Cyprinus; species Cyprinus carpio. The sequence continues at coordinate 20,460,370 of NC_056581.1, read as the reverse complement.
GCTACAAAATGTATGTTGATAGTCAAGTAGTAGTTGCAAACAGAATTCATGCAGTTGGGTGAGGCTGTAATACAAAACAATTTGCAAGAGCACAGGAGAAAGAGAGTGCAAACAGAAAGTAGAGAAGGGAGCATGAAGAGAGAATGATTGGCAAAAGAGAAAGAAAAAGAAGTGTTTGGCGTGTGAAGATGGTTGTCAGCAGACAGGGCTTGAGGTTTGTGCAGAGCATTGTTTGCAGTGCTGTTCCTGGAGGCAGTGTTGAAGAGCTGGTAATCAAGCACACCTGATTGAACTGGTCAGCTCATCAATAGAGAGTCCAAGAGGTGAAATGGCGAGATCACAGCAATGAAAGTGGCTGTGCTGGAGAAGAGTGGTTTGAGTGGCTGCTGAAGTTGTAGTAGAGCTGGTGGATGGTGGAAGACAAGAGAAAGAAATGTGGCTTGAGTAGTCACAGCAATGGCACTGGATAGAAGCCACATACAGATGAAGAGAAAGAGGGAAGTAGTGTTAGCAATGATGTGAGAAGCTGGGAATGTGTGATGATGTGCAAGCAAAGGCCCATGTAGAAAGACAAGAGTGTGTTGAGTCAGCTCAACTGTGTGAAGGTGCATGTGAAGAAGAGAAGTGAAGAAGTGCAGGTGAGTGATGGTAGTAGCAGCAGAGGTAAGTGTAGGAGGCTCAGGGTAGCGTGGGAGGCGTTGAGGTGGCGTGGCTCGGTGGAGTCGCGCAGGTAGAGTCGCAGGTCTTTACTCTCGCATGTCTTCACTCGAGCGGGCCTGCACTCGAGGGCTGCCGCTTCCGCTGCCGCTCCACCAACACAGCGTCATAAATACTCACTCACTACTCACATCACAGCTGAACCCACACACTTCGTTAACCAATCACAGCACACTAACTAACACCTCACACTCCCATTGGACAGATCTCACACCAGACACCGTTACCCACTTAAACTCTCCATCATCCTCACTGCTCCTCCAAACTCACTTAGTTCTGTATCATTCACACACTTCTCTATACACACTTCATCTGAAGGCTCTGTTAGTACTATGTCATAACACTCCACTCACTCATTTCTGACTCCACACTTCCTGCCCACACACACGCTTTCACTACACACTTATATTTCTACATCCACTCCTCAAAATGTTTCTTGAAACCAATCGGCTTAAAGCCTTCTTTTTTATTAGGGGTGCTCCAATCAGGATTTTTTCGCCTCATCACCACTCACTGACAGCAGCATCTGCGGATACTGATCTTTTTAAAGGCTTCTTTTTATAACTATATATAGTGATACTCCAATCAACTTCCTTGGACATTTATTCAGGGCCTGAATTGCTTTTCCAAAAATGGAGGATTTCCCCTCTTAGGTGACTCTTGTGAGGGCAAGCAGCACAGACTGTGCTTTCACAGAACACTCTGCTACTGATCCTTGGCTCTTTATCACAAAGGCACAAACACATTTCTCCATTCTTTTCTTTTCAAATCCAAACATTGTCACTGAACATGCTTCTCCACCATTGCAATTACTGTTTTTTTTTTTTTTGGTTTACACAGTACAGTAAAACAATCTTTCACAGACATTTTTACACACAATCCATACAAGCAACACATTACTCAATGCTTTTACTTTTGCATTTACTTCTACATTTATCTATTACTTTGCTCAAGCCAGTCGGACACCACTTAAACTGATCAAACTACTTACAGTACAAAAAATGTTTCCTTTCCAACTACCTTCAATAAAACAACTTCTACTTATACTTTCACAAAGTTTTCCTTCACCATAACATACCTGATTCATACCCCTTACTAAACTGCTCACTCAGACACACTAAATGCTTCTCTCAAAAACCATGACATTATGAATCCTTTTTTACTCCTGCTTCTCATACATCAACACTACTACAGCTACTTCACAATCATTCTTCTCACAATCACATCAACACACAACTACTGTGTTTTCATTCAGATTTGTTTTTTTTTTACTAATCTGGTTCAAACCACATTCATATATGCTTGCAAATCCTATTCACGTCACATTTCTGCCAATCCGTTTCAGTCTCACATCCAACTTAGCATAGCTTTCTCATAACCTCACACTACATACTCATGTAAACCAATGTAAACACTTGACATGTTTCTGTTGAAACCATGCTACACGTCTTTGCGGAAACAAGCTAGTGTTGTTACAAACACCTCTCTGAGTTCTGAGACAGAACCAAGACACACATTCCTGCTTGCTGTTTCTCTGCCACTTCTTCATAAGCAATGCTCAAAAGACAAATGAACATTCATATTCAAGTCCAAGTAATGTTACATTGCTGAAATAATACTTGATTACAAGTAAAAGTACAGGTGTTACAAAACTCTTCACTACAAAGTACTCTTCTCAAAACTTCTAGTTACTTTTAAGCCATTCACATTCCATGACCTGTCAAAAACCACTTCATCGCATCACAGATCCATGGACAAAATTACATATAGCAGTACAAACATAACCTTGCTCTGCATTTATTACTTAAAAACACTTGCAGCAAGTAAAAAACACCTACATATATACACTGCTGCTCAAAAGTTTGGGATCAGCAAGATTTTTCATGTTTCTTACAGAAGTCTTTTCTACTCATCAAGGCTGCATTTATTTAATCAAAAATACAGAAAACACAGTAATATTGTACAATATTATTATCATTTACAACAGCTGTTGTCTATGTGTTCTATGTCTACATTTTTTTCTTTCTTTTGGAAACTGTGATTCTTTTTATTATCACTTTTTATTCATTTAACATGTCCTTGCTGAATTACAGCATTTCTTTAATAATGTTACTAAACATTTCTATTTTACATAAATGCTGTTCTTTTTAACTTTTTTATTTAACAGTTAATCCCGAAAAAAGTATCACAGGTTCCAAAATAATATTAAGCAGCACAACCCTTTCAAACATTGATCATCATATTAGAATGATTTCTGAAGATCATGTGACACTGAAGACTGGAGTAATGATGCTGAAAATACAGCTGCGCATCACAGAAATAAATTACACTTTAACAGAGATTCAAATAAAATTCAGTAATTGTAATAATATTTCACAATATTACTGCTTTTTCCTGTATTCAGGGTTCCCACTCTTTCATGAACACCAGATTCAAGGACTTTCAAGGACTTTTTAAAGTACCATTTTATTAAATCAAGCACCTTTGAAATTCACACCCCCAGCAAATAACATCATGAAAGCCTTTACTGTACTTACCATTTCACTTACACTTAATATTTACATAAAGAAATGTCAGAGTAATAATGATGTTTTGAATGTGTAGGTTTTATAAATTTAAACCGTTTTACACAGTCGTGTTTAAAGGACTTGAAATTCATTAAATTCAATACTGCTAATATTCAAATGCAGTTTCTGAAATATTGATAAAAAAATGCATTACACTGGTTTTTGCTGTAGTTCTTGTACAAAATGTTTAAGAGTTTTTAAATTAAGAATGTCTCAATTTTTTTAATTAATAAACAAGCTGCTAAATGTTGTTATAACATTTATTAAAATTATTTTGTAAATCTCTTTCTTATTGTAAATCCCATTGAATTTGCACTTTCCCCGGCAATGAGACTGATAGCCTAATTAGCACTGCTTCTAGCGCTAGGTTAATGCGCTAGACTTTGGGATTGGGTTCCCGCAGGACGCAAATCTCCGGTTAGGGTAAAACCCCCCGCTACGCGAGATTTGCCTATTTAAATACCCCGCATATTGATAGCGGCTCACTGATGTGCGACAATTTATGCCATATACGGGAGCAGGACACACATTGCAGGAACGGTAGGGTACAACGGGGCTAAAGGCACACCTTAAGAAAAAAACTGTGCTATTCACTCCGCCTAAAATATGTTATATTTCAAAACAATAGGTCTACATACAAATAATAAATACAAAAATATGTTTGTATTGACTATTAACGGAGCAACTGATTTTGTGTGAAAATAAACAATTCAAGTTATTTGTTTTGTTTAAAAATCCTATAAATGTATGAGGTGGCAAGAGTGGCCTTTACCCAACAAGGGGGGGGAAGAGGCGCCCCAGCACGGGGGTAAAAGGCCCACAGAGGACCATAGATACAATACCTTAAGCTAAAATAATGTTGTTGTTTTTTTTTTTATTAATAATGTTTAAGTTAATACTTGTTCAAAACATTCACTTTAGCAGAGTTTGTACTATTTTCTGCACATTTTGAAAAATATAATTTATTTTTTGTCAGTCTATGCATATAGGCGTTAGTGGTATATCGCCGAAAATAACTTAAATTACACTTCAGTTTTGATCGTACAGGGTAAGAGCAATACATCAATAAAATCTGTAATTAGGGTCTACTTTTATTTGTATACACACATAATAAGAAAACTTTGGGCATTTATAAAATAAAGAAAACAATCAGAGTGCGCTGTCTGCAGCCTTTGTCTGCGTGATCTTCATTTAGAAATACGTTATTAAAATGAACTGAAACTTAACAAATACTCTACAAAGAGATATGAGATATGAGATATATTTCTATAGAAATCTTGACATGTCTACTTTTAAACTAAGCAAGTCTCATCGACAACAAATATTAAGTAATAAAGTAATCCATATGAAACCAACCGCGATGTCCAGGTCTTTTTACGTCTCCCTTCACTAACTCTATGCGACCACGCCCAATACTGATGCGCGGGTCGGGGTTTTTTTTTCCAACCCGCGGGTCCCGCTTTTATGAAATTATTTGGCCCGCCCCAAACCCATCCCCGGCAAATAAAGTAAAATTCCTTACCACGCCCCAACCCGACCCGCAGGTTATGAGGCAGCCTATTTATGATTCAGCTATCAAACTGCCCAGCTATTTCACTTCAGCACGCGTTTCTCTCACACACACACACACGCGCGCGCGAGGATTAGCGCATGTAGCCGGTGAAGTCTCTAATCCACAAACAGACGTCGTACATCGTCCTGCAGATATAAGGTTTTTCATTGCACTTTAACAAGTAATCTGAACGGCCTATATTATGCACTATATTAAACAAGCCCTCACTAACTGAGTTTAATGCCACAGTTATGTTAGAATGCATCTCATTCTTGTTTCTGTGGCGGTGCGTCAAGCTCGTCATGAGGCGCGTGGGCCGGAGCGTTGTATGACTGATGCATCAGTTCAATTCAACACTACCTTCAAATATATGAAGACTACCTGTTTTGAATAGCCTACTTTATATTTAACGTGTTTGTTTATGTCCAATATTACTGTTAAACTGTTGGACTTCAAATGAAATCTACTCTTGATTTTCAACGTTGACTGACTTTGCAGAACATTTAGACTGATAACTTCCGTGCGCAGATGCGGCAAATTTGTCACAGGACGTGCGATATGACAGTTGCGTCCGACTACATATGAACTAGCCATTTTAAATACAGTATTTTTATATTTAACCGTTAGTTTACGGTATGTTTGAAAGTATTTTTTTTTTTTTTTTATTTATTTATTTTTTTTTATTATTGGGTGATTCCGGCTCTCTCTCGGGCACCTGCGCGGTTTAAAACAACCAACTAGTTATGCTATGACAAGAACATAGAGTCTCTCTTGCTCCACCCATGCACGATAATATCGTGTATCGTCGATCTGATCTGATTTGAAAAATTACCATATCGCCCAACACGACAATATGTTTTTTGTTGTTGTTGTTTTGTTTTTAATGACCCGCCCCAAAACACGCCCCGCAAATAAAGTTACAATTTCTTTACCCGCCCCACACAACCCGACCCGCGGGTAACCCGCGCATCACTACGCCCACGCGATATAGATATATAAACATCAACGTGAAGCGCGCGGCGCTTAAACATTATTAATATCATGTTTTTTAAAATGATGGTTTCATTTCTAAACATGGTGCATTATCTCCAGACAAGGACACACCCAACATAATATGGGGGATTTAGCATCTGAATCTAACCATATCATGTCCAACAAATGGAAAAGGTCAGCAGTCTATTAATTATCATGTTAATCACGCTACACAAAACGTTTTTGACAGAAGCACATATGAAGTGAACGTGAAAGTGAAAGTGACGTTGACAAGTCAGCCAAGTAGTGGTGACCCATACTCAGAATTAGTGTCGGCATTTAACCCATTCCGAAGTGCAACACACCGAGCATGTGAACACAACACACAAAACACTGTGAACACCACACCAGGCAGTGGGCAGCCATTTTATGCTGCGGCGCCCGGGAGCAGTTGGGGGTTCGATGCCTTGCTCAAGGGCACCTAAGTCGTGGGATATTGAAAGGTGGAGAGAGACACTGTACATGCACGTCCCCCCACCCACAATCCTGCAGGGCCCGAGACTCGAACTCACAACCCTTCCGATTGGGTAGTCCCGACTCTCTAGACACCATTAGTGGCCACGCTATCCCCACAAGGAGCGCTGCACGGATTTTTTTGGCGTTGTCATTCCTTTCGACAGGTGCCATGCTAAATCTTCTCTTGTATCGATCCAATGGTTTAGTATAATGTTGCCGCCGTAGCAAGCCGTAAGCATATCGGACAATTTTAAAAATAATCTGCATACAAAAAACTGGATTTTTCAAACTTTAATTTAAGACACTTTCAAGGACCTATGTTAGTTTCAAGTATACTTTCCAGGCCTTGAATCCATATGTCTAAAATTCAAGTACTTTCAAGTACTTTCAAGAAGCGTGGGAACCCTGTGTATTTCTGATCAAATCAATGCAGCCTTGATGAGCAGAAGAGACTTCTTTAAAAAATAAAAAATAAAATTACAAATCTTACTGATCCCAAACTTTTGAACCCCACTGTACATCTATCTAAATAATTACAGCCTTTGATTCAAAAAGCACCATCTCCATATTTCTCTATACATCACCACTTCAACACCAAAACATCGCTTAAGAGAAACCATCAGGATATTTCACATTCGGACATTCTCCATACAGCTTGCAGTCAAAATGCAGCATGGCAGCAGACACATAACCAGCAGCAAAGGTCAATTAATCCTTTAAACAACACATCATAACATTTACATAACAACAACAAAACCATCAAGAACAGAACGACAGCAGCTTCAGAAAGTAAAGTGTTAATAATGCCAAAGAACACAAAAATCACTACACAACAAATAAAGAGGACGGCATAATGGAACGGGCAGGAATGGGATAGAAGAAGGTTGATTTTCAATAAAATAACTAAAAAAGCAAGAGAAGAAGGTTGATTTTGGCCTTAAATGATATACATAAAAAAAAAACAATAACAAACAAAATAAAAAAAAAAAAAAATCAAACTAACACAGCGCATCAGCTATTCCCCCCCAGAATACACTTACAGTGCGTTCAATCCTGCTGGGAAGCTCGTATTCACGAGTTCAATATCAGGTGCCGGAACAAGATGACGATTTCACTTTTCAACTAAATTCTACACTTTTTTTTTTATATACTCTACATCTACAAAATGATGAATAAATAATGTGTGTCATTGTGTTTTCGCTTCTTTCAGTTTTTATTCAATTTATGAAGGTGATGTTAACTGATTCATTATATATTCTATAGTAATTGTACAATAATATAATGTAACAGTTGTATATGTAACAGTTCATGCTGTCATCTTGTAACAGTATCTGTACTGCAAACTGTATCGCTGTTTTTAACGTACACATTCCAACGCAACACAGTTGCCATAGAAACCAATATAGATACAGTGCAACAAAAGAGCACCACAGACACACAACTCAGATCGAAAGAGTTGCTATGCACAGAGTGTGGACTGTAGTGTTACTCATTTAAATCTAATTCCAATCACATATGCACAAAACCCAGATTTGCACTTAGAGTCTGAGCAAGGCTTTTGAACTGATTCTTCAGAAAACTACTGCAATCAAACAGCAACACAGCTTTCTAATATACCTAACTCTACAAGAGGAACACGAGCCGCTCTTCTCGTCTGCTCCGCCGCAGTGTTTTCAAGAATCAGTTCAGATGCGTTGAGATCTTTCTGAATGAAGCTGACCTGTGTGTTTGTGTCTGTGTCCAGTGTCTGCGGCAGATGGGCAAACTGATGACCGAGTGCTGGGCTCACAATCCCGCGTCCCGTCTGACCGCCCACACCAAACTAAGAACACGAACTCCAATACGTCCAAATCCCAGGAAAAAAAACCGTCTAAACCCAACTCCAACTCTCACACAGCTACACATCAAATCTGACCGTAAATACACTCAAAACCCCTTCCTTCTGAAAAATCACACAAGCCACTCGCCCTGCGGGTCATCACGGGTCACACAGCTTCAGATCAACTCTGACCGTCACTCCATCCAACATCTGAAGACTGTTCAATCTGCAACTCAATCTCTCAACGTTCATCCAGCAAACACACAACGAAACGATTCAATGAAATGCATTTTGCAACCTTGACCCACCCAACATTACAAATGAAGTTCTCCAGAAGACAGACAGACATGACGGCCGGGTTTTCACGCTGTAGAGATACGTCCTTGTAAAATATGAATGTAAATACTGAATGTCATGAGTTATAGAAAGATGTGTTCTTGCGTTACAAGAACGTTTGTACAGAATGCTTTCTTTCATGTTGCCTTGTGCCTTATTTAACACACACACGTAAAAGTTTAATATTTCATAGTTCTAACATGCAGCTTTTCCGACTTTCTTACAAAGAAACAGCAACATTTTTACATGAATTTAGAAACTGTTGAAATACAGAGCAGCTGCAGCTTTGTTACAAAAGAAACAGCAACATTTTTCAGGAATTTAGAAAACTTCGTGGAAATACAGAAAATCTAATTCTTGTTTTTTATGAATACATAATATATTAAAAATAGAATTCTAAAAATGCGCGAAAACCCACCCTGTTCTCTCTCTCTCTCTCACACACACACACCCGTCTCTCTCAACATCACCCCGCTCTCTTTCTGTCACACACATTGCACACACCAACACACACACACAAACCACACACACACACACAAACACAACACACACTCTCTCTTCGCGCTCTCTGCTCTCAACACACCACACACACACACATGTGCACTCGCTCACCACACACACTCTCTCGCGTCTCTCTCCAGGCACACACCACACTACAACACACTCTTTCACCTCACACACAACACACTGCTAGCGCGCTCTCTCTCTCACTCACACACACACACACACACACATCTTGCACTCACATACACACACACTCTCCGCTCACACACACACTCTCTCTCTCTCTCACACACACCAACACACACTCTCCAACTCACACACACACACACTCTCCTCGCTCTCTCTCTCACTCACACACACACCACCACACTCTCTCTCACACACACACACACACACACTCTCACACTCACACACACACACACTCTCTCTCGCTCTCTCTCTCTCACTCACACACACACACAATACATCACCACACACACACACTCTTTCACTCACACACACACACACTCTCTCTCTCTCTCACACACACACACACACACTCTTTCACTCACACACACACACACTCTCTCTCACACACACCCGCTCTCTCTCTCACACACACACACACACAACACACACACCAAACACTCACTCTCGCTCTCTCTCTCACACACACCACACACTCTCTCCTCTCTCCACACACACACTCTCTCTGCTCTCTCACACCACACAACACCACATCTTTCACTCACACACACACACACACTCTCTCTCGCTCTCTCTCTCTCACTCACACACACACACACACTCTTTCACTCACACACACACACACTCTCTCTCGCTCTCTCTCTCTCTTCTCTCACACCACTTTAATACCTCTCTCTCTCTCACTCACACACACACACACACACACACACTCTCTCACACCAAGACATGTACTTTCACATGATATATATATATATATATAACATGTATATAAAAATAAAAAACAACATATTTAATACTTTAGCCATAAACTAGCATTTTTGTGCCAGGATTCAAATGTCAAATTCAGCCTCATCTTTCCAGAACAATCCTTTTCCTATTACTTTTTTTCTGTAAAGCTTATTTTAAGCAACAACAAATAAAACCAATAAAAATGACTTCTTAACAAATAAAACCAATAAAAATGACACGCACTCCAATTCAGTGTTGCATATAAATATAATTTATTGCTTGTTTAAAAATTCTTTCTTACATTTTGTACAGAAACTTCACAGAGGAGATGCAAGCGTTCGCAAAATACATCATGAACGTGCCATAAAAGAATAAGTCACATCCTCACTATAAATATAATAATCGTATGATAACTGTGGAGAGCGACTGCTAGCGGTTTTTAGCATGTAGAAGGATGCAGGTTTTGCATAGACAGCTTTAGAAATCTGGACAACAGTACAAACACACTCCAATGGCTATTAGTTGAGTTGGTCTCTGTACACTTTGTATTTTACCGCATGCATCCATCCGTTCATCACTCACTCTCTCATCCTCCGATCCGCTGCTGTCCGTCTGTTAAATAGTCAACTACAGGATCTGAGACTGAGCTCCTCAGAAACCAGCCCAGAGCACGGTGAGCTCGTGAAACCTGTGGATTCTGGCCACTAAAGTCTACTCCTGAAACGCGTCCAGACAATCACGCTTCTGTCCCGAAGCAGCTTGGTGAAGGTCTACCAAACAGCGCTCACAGATGTTCCTTTATTTCCTTTTTCTTCTACATTTTGATTACACACAGATCACTATGCAACGAAATAAAGCAGGAAGCCCCGTGAAGCCGTGGTTTACAGTGAATTTATAACAGCTGAGGAGCGTCGTTAGGCACGAGCTGTTATAAAATCACTGTAAACCACGGCTTCACGGGGGTTACTGCTTTTAGAAAACAGTTATTCCATAAACGTAGCAAGGTTTCACAAAATAAAACAGAGCAAATAAAGTGTAATGATATTAATATAAACAGTATTCTTCCACTAAACAATGTAGTTCCTCAGAAGCAGTTGTGGCTGCAACAAAGTGGTTGCCGAGCAACACACAAACATAAACAGAGGTGTTTGTTACTTTTTAGAATCATTTACAACAGCTTTGAACGCGGCTCAGCCAATCAGAATCAAGGACCGGAACTATCCGCTTTATAACAATTAATAATCAAAAGAAAACAGAAGCATAACACTGTTAAACTTTACAGTTCAGATGGGTTTGCTGTATATATATATATACAGCACAGGAGGCTGATGGACGTGTAGTTACAGGCTCTGTCCACTCGATGGCGCAAGAAAACAATGAGACGCAAACCAGCAAAACCAGAGAGAAAACCAAGGAGCGGAGTATAAATAAAGGCATTTCTCAACACGTGTTCATAGAAAGGTACCTCCAAGTGTTTTCAGGGGACGAACCGCCATGACGGATGTGAGTCACGACAGACGTCCAGAACACACAGCTCCAATACTTAGACACAGTATTTGGACAGCAGAAGTAGCGTTTCCTAAGAAACTGATACCACTAACCACACACGGCTGCAGCAGGAACCCATCGTGTTCAGAGCAGCTCACAGTGATCCGGCGGCGATCTCGTGGGACGGGTGTCAGTGCTCAGCGCTCATGATGTTCTCGTGACGTCCCATCTCCTCCAGCACCGCGGCCAGACGGTTCAGATTGCCGTCGGGGAAGTGCTGCGCCTCCCACAGGTCCAGGATCACGCCGGTCGGACTCGACTTGGTGGCGAAGTAGTTGAGATACCTGCGGACGGACGGACGGGACAGACATGAGGCTCACACACAGATTAAACCAACACTGCTCCAGTTATCAATTTTCCATTAAAATGTGTTGATTTAGACAGAGTGGACTGGTGCTGAAACACAACCAAAATGAAAAACGAGGGAAAAAACACTGAAGATTTTAAATACATAAAACTGAAGAAAAAAAAAGATAAAAAGCATTGCATTCAATCAATTTAAATGTAACATAAATAAATATGCACAAACAAACACATACAAAAATATATACAATTTTCTGATAAAGTGTGTTTTGATTTAGGCTGGTTGAACTTTTGCAGTGATGATAAAAAACTAAAATAACTAATTAAAATAAAAACTATTAAAAAAATAAAAAAAATAAAATAAATAATAATTAAAAGGATCAAAATATTTTAACAACAAATACAACATGAACAATTAAAAAATAAATAATATAAGCCAAATAAATTAAAAAAACAAAAAAAAATTAAAAAAATAAAAAAAAATAAAAATTAAAATACTAATATAAATTATAAATAACTTTTAAAAATATCATGGCTATAAAACGTGTTTACACAAAAACACATAAAACTTTCACAGTTTAAAAACACAAAAATATAAAAAATAACACAATAAAAACAACTGAAAACATGAACAAATAAAATTCAAATAAAGTAGTGATATATTAAATAACAATATATTAAATAAATGTAAGGAAAAAAAAGATATATATATAGTTTAGCTATGTTGTAGGTTTAAGGGATCTTAAATATGGTCCTACAGAATAAGGCATTAATATGTGCTTTATAAGTACTAATAAGCAGCCAATATGCTAGTAATATGCATGCTAATAAGCTACTAGTTAATAGTGAGAATTGGTCCTTAAAATAAAGTGTTACCAAAATTTTAATGAAACAAATAAACGTCTTCAAGCAAGTAAAGAGTCACAGCGGGACGTCTGGAAACATGTAATGATGTTTTTTTTAGTTTTCCTAAAAGAGTGTGTTTTCCAGCAATACATACTGTATGAGCTTCTGAAGGTTTGAGAATCAGGAGAGCATGCTGGGAAAACTGTGAGCGATCAAATGATTTAATCAATCTCTCAAATCTGATGGTTAGACTGAACCAGCCAATCAGACATGAGGCTGCCATCTGAGTGACACTTAGATGAACCAATCACAGCAGACTTTCTGAATACTCTGATAAAATGTGTCAATTTAGGCAGAAGGAAATTGGGTGGTGTAAAATAATAATAATACAAAAATATGTAAACCATTAAAACAAACAAAAATAAATATGAAAACATAAAAAAATAGAAAAAAAAAGTTAAATAAAATTCAATTAAGAATTAATGTAAAAAATTAAAATAAACAAAAAATAATAATAAAAAATAAAAAAAACCTATGGAAACTATGAAATACAATTTTAAAAAATATGAAAAAATTAAAAATTAAAAATCAATAAATAAAAAAAAAGAAAAAAAAAAACTCAAACAAAAAAAAATAAAGAAAAAGAAAAAAATGAAAATATGAAATAAACTTTCAAATAAAGTTTTGAAAAAAAAAAAAAACATTAAAAGAAATTATATGATTACATTATATGAAAAAATTAAACATTAAAACAAATCATAAACAGAATATGTACAACAGAAAAAATTAAATAAAACCTGCTAAAAATATTAAATAAAATAAACTTTAAAACAATTTAATTTAAATCCAATTAAACATAAAAAACAAACATTTAAAGTAGAAAAAAATATTTAAAACTAAAATAGTGAAAAACATTAAAAGACGTTATATATATATACACAGTAATAACTCTGAATAGTCGCCGGCGGTCTGACCTGTCCAGGTTGAGTTTGTGCGCCAGCATCCTCCAGTCGTTCCCGCGGGTCTGCGGCGCGTCCAGACTCCCACACAGCTTCTGCCGGATGGACAGCGGGATCCGGAAGGCGTTGGGACCCACCAGTGTGGTGATGTTACTGGCCGGATCCAGGAGAGACGTGTCGATGCACTGAGAGTCCTGACAAAACACACACCACACAACAACAATTCCAACACAAACCTTCAAAAAATTAACACAACATATCAAATTCCCCAAAAAAAAATTTTTTATACTGTAATAAATAGAAATACCTATACATGTATAATTTTTTTTTTAAAAAGGGGTATAAAAAAAGAAATGGGTAAAAATAACCTTTAAACTAGCCAATATAATTATGTTTTTATCTAAATTTGGGTGTGGGTAAGTCTCAACAAATAAATAAAAAACGAATACACTGTATATAATAAATACTAAATAGATGTGTGTTATTTGTATGTATTAGATAAATAAAAAAAAAAAAAAATAAAAAAAAAATATAATACAAAAAAATAAAAAAACATAAAAAAAAAAAAATAAGAAGATAAAATAATGATGATGCTGATAATGATAATAATAAAACATCAAAATATTTACTAAAATGTTTATAATAAATAAATCATACTGTAAACATTTTGCATAAATGCATATATATTTTACAGAATATTTTTCAAATATTGTGTAAAAATACATAATATATTATTTTTAATTATTCAGCCCCTCAGACTGAATTTTGTTGAAC
>NC_056581.1:20341042-20441042 GCF_018340385.1 Cyprinus carpio | reverse complement strand
TTATTATTAATTAAAAAAAATCATCCATTATTTTTAGCAAAAAACAAGACGGTTTATATATAGTACTACTTGTGTGTTAATATTTTTTCACATTATTTCTGATGTTTGTCCAGCTTCAGTTCCTGAGTAACTCATACTGGCCACTAACAGTGTGTATAAAGAGCCCCTAATGAGTATGTGTGTGTGTGTGTGTGTGTGTGTGTGTGTGTGTGTGTGTGTGTGCTCTCGGTGACCTCTGACCTCATGTTCGTGCTGGTTTGAGTCTGTCTCTTATTACAGTCGTCTGTAATCCTGACGCTCGCATGAGATCCATGCTGTCATTAATTTCATCCCATTACGACGAGAGAAAAGGAATTAAGATACTTTATCGTCGGCTTGGCTGTTAAACAGCGGTTATGACTGGCCATTAGCCTCTTTAACGAATCCTGCGGGAGCGCGGGATTTGAGAGCGTTAGCAAGATAATTAGCAAACAGGATGGAAAACTGAGCTAATGCCTTCCAGAATGATTTATTCACTCCAGCTCTCAGTCGATTCATCAGAGCAGACGCACTATCAATGTCTATCAAAAACACAACCCAGGCACAGCCACACCACAAAGTCATGGATGTTTTTATATAATCTTTTCTAATAATAATATAATATATAATATGAAAAAATTTAATTATATTATATCATTATAATATTATATAAAATGTGATTATTAATTTACATTTTATTTTAATTTATATATTATACATATATTTTATATAAATATATAATATATATCTATTATTTTTTATTTTAAATTATAACATTATTATAATAAATAAATATATATATATATATATATATATAATACAACTTTTTTATAAATAAATTATAATACTATTATTATTATTTTATTATACATTGAAACAGTTTACTAAAAGCATTGCTAGAATTTTTAATAATGCATTTTTTATTATGTAACGAAATCAATAATTTTTCTATTGAATACATTTATGGAAACTTATGGAATATTTATGTAAATGTATCTTTTATCTTTGTGATATTAAAAATATAATATAACAAAAATATTTAATTACATTATTATTTATTTTTGATTAAAATTTTAAATTAAAATAAATGTATCTTATCTTTGTGATATAAATAATACTTATTATTATAATAATCTTCTAGATTTTTAATAATGCATTTTTAATTAAGTGATTTGATTGCTATTACTTTCACTATTGAATGGATTTATGGATATTTCTATTTTATAGTTATGTAAATGTATTTTTTATCTTTGTGAGCCAGTGCTGCTTTTTATCATCCGAGCCGACGCCCCCCTCAAAAAAATAAGAGCTACTCTCTCTCTTTTTTTCATCAAATCAAACATAAAATAAAATAGACTCTGGAAAAATGCTGCATTCACAAGAAAAAAAAAAAAATGAAACACATTTTGTGACCAGCGCTTGGCAAACATCAAATCAAAGCGTCTGCGAGTGGAAAAATAATATTTACAGTGCAGAGAAAGGCGTGTGGAACTGACTGCTCTCTCGTCAGGATGGAGATGTGTTTTGATGCCACATCATTGGTGGGAAAGAAATATTTACTAGCCACGTCTGATCAAGCACACTCATCATCACCAGAGCGAAGGAAAGAGCTCATCTACGACAGACATGACAGACTCGGATGCAATCGATAGTTATTTCTTTGTTTTAAAGGTCCGGACGCATCTGTGGTGTTATTGCCTGGGCATCCATCACAGTCATATCTGTCTGTAACGGCATATTTCTCATACGCTGAGTGTGAAGAACAACAACATGTGAGGAAAATTCAGTGCTGCCGAAACCAAGAAATCCAGACTTTTCACAAGATGAATATTCTCATCACTTAAAGGAAAAGTGCAGCCAAAAATGCATCTTTATCATTAAGTCATTTGATTTATGAAATTGAAGTTGTTGAAATGAAATGCATGAAAATCAAGTGCATAAATGAATGCAGAACACCGATTTTGAGTCATATGGCTTCATTAATAGGTTGATTCACAATATGAATGTCATTAAGTCATGTGATTTTTTATAAATGAGAGAAACAAACAAATTAAGTGCATGAAAATGCATTGCCTTAATGAATGCAATACATCAGATTTGAATATGCATTCATGTGCATGAGTCATGGATTCATTAATAAGCTGACTACCAAAAAACTGCATAAATCATATGATAGTTTTATGAGAGAAACAAACTTCACATTCAAGTCGTTATGCATTAAGTGCATGAAAATGCATTGCATAACTGAATGCAGAACAATTTTGAATATGCATATGGTTTCATTAATAGGTTGTTTCACACTTTAAATGTGTCATCAAGTCATGTGATTTTTTGAAATGAGAGAAACAAACAGAAATTGAAGTCGTTATTCATTAAGTGCATGAAAATGCACTGCATAAATAAATGCAGCACATCTGATTTGAATATGCATGAGCATGCATGAATCATATGGATTACAGTTATGATGTTTTTTCTCATTTTCTGGAGCATCCACCTCCACTCGTTTCCAATTTTAGGTCAACTACTCCTTTCATCCTGATTCTCTTTTTTTGTGCCAGTGTCAGCTGACCAGGTCTTTTCTGCGTGTGCCTTGACAGGAAGCTAAAAACAGGATTCTTCTTTCTAAATCAAATTTCCATTTAATTTAGAGCCAAAACTGAAGAATGCATTGAAGCCAAACGAACATCTGTTTTTCTCTGGATCAGATTATGCACGCAGGGAACAAGCTTCTGAATGATGAAAACTGTACGAGGGACCGCAGCGTCTCTGGGCAACAGGAAGCGCTCATTATTTCAAACCAAAGAGAGAGAGAGACTGAGGGAAGAGCCCGGGATGAAATACATTTGACAAGAGTTTATCTCATCTGAAGACAACAGGACGCCGCTCTCCTCGTGAGCAGCTGAAGGCGATCCAAGACTGCTTCATGTGTGATAAGAGGAGACAAGGTCACAGACTGTTGCTGAGCAGCTCAAAGCTGTGTCTCTCTGGAGAGAGCAGTGAAGAGTCACACTGATGGTGACAGCTGCTCCGAGTTGGCATCATTCGCCTTGATTTTCCCATGTGTGTATGTTCCAAAATACACACACACCAAAAAAACAACACACCAAAAAAACATTTCGCCTTGATTTTCCCAATGTCACAGTGATCAGTATATTCACACACTAAACAAACAGTCGTGCTGGACTATATTCATATATATATATAATTGTAGGAATTAAACTCTTGTTTTACATATAATATTCATTTCAAAAAATTGAAAACAGAAATATTTGCAAATTCACAGTGACAATAATTTGGTCTGTTCAGTGTTATTTTAGTATTACTTACTATTATACTATTTCAAAATATTTTAATTACTTTTTAGTTTTATATTTTTAAGTAACTTTAATTTTTTTTTAATTTTTATTTTAAAGTAATTTTAATTGCTTTTGTCATTTTTATTTTTACATTAATTTAATTATAACCAATTTTAATAGTTTTAGCAATTTAGTAATTTTAAGTGTAACATTTCTATTTTTCATTCAAGTTGAAGTTATTCATCTAATATTGACTGCATATTATAATTTATTACAGCTTTATTTCAACGACAGAAATCATTTTGTTTGTAATAATATTACATTATAATAGTGTGTAAACTATACAAGGATTATTTATTATATTATATTATATTATAAGTGTGTAAATTACACAAAGATTTCAGGAAAGTCTGTATTTTTATAGACATTTCAGTGACAAACTTTAACACCAAAATGTGGCTTTTGTCATGTTTAATAATTTTTAGTTTTTATTATTATTATAACTACTTTTTATTATTACTTTTTTTGTTTTGTAATTGTTTATTTTTTATTTTAATATATATATTTAATATATATATTATACATATTTCTTACATTATTTTTTATTCATTCATTCATTCCTTAATAAAAGCTATTTGAGTTTTAGTAAATTTTAGTGCTTTAACTTATTCATCCAGTTGGATGTTAAGAATAACAACACTGAGCCTGTCGGTGCTAGCAATAGTCCAATAAGTCTATCATGATTGTGCCACAATATTCTTGGAGTAGCACAGAGCTGCATCTGAACAGCGCGGTACATGAATACGGTTCACAGCTACCATCTCCTCCTGGTGAATGGCGAGGCCAGTGTGTGCGCCGTCTGGCTGATAACAGGCTGTTCTTCTTCCTAATTAACCGAGGGTTTGTGTTGAGCAGGACCCGCGGGCCGTGCGGTGCGTCCGCTGACAGCTGTCTGATTTTTGGGCAGCAGCGAGCGTCCCGGCCGTCTGATATCCAACAGGACACCGGCCGGATCTCCGCAGGGGGTCGCGCACATACACATATAAACACACACTCACACAAACACGTCTGACCTCCGGCTGCTTCAGTCCAGCAATCAAAGTCAAAACAGACGCGCCATATTAATAGAAAAACCAGTGCAACAAGTCTGCTCTGTAAAAATAGACTCCTCTATATATTATAAAAATTTTAAAAAAGATTTTATAGTTTATTTTTAGTTTAATTTTTTAAAAATATTTTCTCATTTTTGTATGTCTAAAAATGTCTTACTTAATAATTATTTCAGTATTATACATGCATACACACATTATATAGACATACACAGTATATACTTAGCTGAAATTACATTTGTTTACATTTAGAAATTACAATTTATATAAATTACTTCAAGTAACACAAATGTTTTTTATATATATATATATAAACTATGTTTTTATTAAATCATGCTTTTTTTTAATTACTTTTTTTATTAAATATTTTATTTTTAATTAATGATAATAAGACTGGTCTCACCTTTCAATTATAGCAGCCGCTGTAGAAATAGAAATTTTATTCATTTTAACTAGTTTTGATATTTCAGATTTCCTATTTTAATTTCATTTTGTTTAGGTTTAATGAATATTTTAGTAATGTTTTAATGTTTTATTATTTTAGTTAAGTATGTCTATATAGTATTGTTATATATATATATATATATAATATATAATATATATATCTATATATATATATAATATATATTAATACATATTTAATACAGATAAATAGATAGATAGATACATTTATTAATTTTGAAAAAAAATTATTCATTTAATGTTTATTATTTTATTACAACTATGCATGTATGCGCGTATATATATATATTTGTTTGTAGGTTTTATTTTCAGTTAACAGCCTGGTCCTGCCATTCAGGTCTTTATGTCCATGACATTCACCACATCAACCTGAAAACTGCAGTTTTATTGAGAATCCGAGCTCAAGAAGCTGAATTTAAGAGACCACTTGCATCAAGTTACCAAACACTACTAATCTGAAGTGTTTTCAGGGTTCTCACACTTTTTGAATTGCCTTCATTTTTCCAGTACTTTTACAGCATGTCTGTGTGGCTCCGCCCACTCACCTCCCACTGGCCCTGCTGTGATTGGCTCCTGAGCTGGATGAGCCAGTCCTCGCTGTCGGCCTCGGCGCAGTGGTGCATGGTGATGATGACGGGTCGGGTCAGGAGAGCTCCGGGAGGACCGCAGCTGACCACCGGACTCTCAGGACCGTCTCCTGTGTGTCGTCCACCTGCGGCCTGAACACACACACACACACACACACACACACACACACACACACACACACACACATCAGAGACAGAGAGTTTTTGTTTTAGTAATCTTAGTACTTCAGATTATTTCTTTTTCAGTTAGTTACCAACGCAACATTTCTAATTAGTTATTTATGTAATATATACTGTATATTTTAATTTATTTCATCGTTATTTCTGTCACAGAAACAATTTCTACACTGATTAATAACAACACTATTTTTTTAAATATTTTGCCTTTTTATATTTATTTCTACACACACACACACACACACACACACACACACACACAAATATTATATATATATTATATAAACTAAATATAACACAAAGATAATAAATAAATGAAAATGAGAAGTGTTTTAATATTTATATATTATATAAAAAAAAAAAACAAAAAAAAAATAAAAAAAAAAAAAAAATAAATAATTGTATTATGTTTAATTAATGATAATAAGCCTGGTTATGCCTTTCAATTAAAATAGCTGCTGTAGAAACTGAAGTCTTATCTAATTTTTTAATTATATTTTGAAGTAGTTTTTTATATTTCCAAATTTAATTTATTTTAGTTTAATTTTTAGTTAATATTTCAGGATCTTATTTTAACTTCTTTTTTCTTCCCATGGTGCTACAGTCCCGTCGTGGGGCCGTTTGTCAGGGCGGGGACGTTACCTCATGCTCTCCTTCCTGTGAACCGTCACGTACATCTCATAGACGCGGCCCTGAGGGATGGCCCCCGCTGGCACCAACAAGCTCACGCCTGCGGAGAGACACACACATCGTCAGCCTGCCAGCCGGTGACCTCTGTGACCCGCGTGTGCCACACACTCCTGCACTCAGAGCTGAAGCCCCGTCAACATCTCACACACACACACACACACGGCTGATGAACTCCTCCAGTCTCACAGACGCTCATCGATTTCTCGTGTCCTTCACCTGAACTTCCTTCGAGCGACTGTCACTCACCAACAACACTAACACACACTTCATGAAATCAAAATCATGTTCCAGCTCTTATTATCAACCATTCGTCAGCACATGTAATTTTTTTTAAAATTATAATTTCTTTAATACAAGTGATGAGTGTAATAATAAAATGTCAGCAACAAACAAAACCAACAAACAAGTGAAAAAAAAAAAATTTCTAGATCACTTAACTAAATAATAATAAAATGTATTATATATTGTATTATAAATAATACATTTATCTTAAATATAAATAAAAAAATATATATATAATATTAAAATATAAAAAATTAATTCCACATAATAATACTAATAAAATACTTTCTAGATTACTTAACTAAATAATAATAATAATAAAATGTATTATATATAATTAATTTATATTATGAATAAATAAAAAAATAAAAATAATGAAATATAAAATAAATAAATTACACATAATAATAATAATAAAATACATTCTAGATCATTTAACTAAATGATAATAATAAAATGGATTATATATTATATAATAAATTTATATTGAATATGAATAAATAAAAAACTAAAAATAATAAAATATTAAATAAATAAATTCCACATAATAATAATAATAAAATACATTCTAAATCACTTAATTAAATAATAACAAAATGTACTATGTATAATATTATATATAATAAATTTATATTAATAATGAATTAATAATAAATTAAATAATAATAAAAGATAAAATAAATACATTCCACCTAATAATAATAATAATAATAAAATACATTCCAGGGCATTTCATTAACATAATAACAAAAACATTTAAACCTCAATTCTCAGTGAAATCTGGTAAGTAACACTTTTATATATATAGCATAAATAATAATAATAATAATAATAAATAAGTAAAACAAATAAATAAGAATAATAATAAATATATTAATACCTATATATATATATATATATATATATATATATTTATTGGCATTAACTTATTTTTTATTTTATTATTTTAAAATAAAAATACAAATAAAAAAATCACTCTGATCTGTCACTACAGACGTAAAACAGCTTGTGAATGTCATTTCATGCTGATTTTTCAATGGTCCATAAAAATATTTACTGTACAAAAGCAAACAGTCTATTTGAAACCTATATTTCACTACGTCTGAAAGACATTTGAATTGTTTCACAGTGTGAATCACGGCGTGTCCTAATTTCCCGAAAACCAATAAACTCCCGAATCCACATGCAGTTAACGAGGCGTCAGGAATCATCGGTTCACTTAAGACTCGTTCTCTGGCTTTCCTCAGGGAGTAACGCTGATGGTCCTCTCAGAGTGTCATAATCCTGTTATATGTAAGTCACTCTGAACACTGCTTCTGGATAATTTATGAGCTGCGCGCTGCTCTCGCGGGAGCCGTAAAGCTCGGCAGGAGCACTCAGTGAGACGCAGAGAGATCCACAGCAAAGTAAATGCTGTGCTAATATGGGTGAATATGAATTTCATGCTTCGTAAAAGACTCATCTGATGTTGTGAAATGAGCTCAGAGCTCAGAGATTCTCTCCAGTTCATCCAGAGCACTGACTGAAACTGACCTGCAAAACTCACGGCTACAAGATCATAAACATGAGCTCATTAACATATGACCGCCCACATTTACATAACATTTACTTTAAAATTAGAAATGTTAAAAAAGTGTAAAAACTGGAAAGTAAAACTAAAATGTCATATTTAAAAAAACAATATACAAAAGTAATACACAAAATTGCTATAACTTAAACTAAATGTAAAATAAAAATTGAAACATTAAAAATAAAATTATATTAATATATTCATATTAATAAAACACTACAATAATATAATTATAATAATATTTATAATAAAACTAATACTATTTCAAATATTTTTGTTAACTGAAATAAAGCTGAAATAAAATATAATCATTTACATTTATATTCATTTACATTTATAAGGAATAAATATATAATTGTTATGCATATATATATATATTTTTGCATTACAGTAACTAGAACTACATTTTCTTACACTACAATAATGTGAATTTGGAGGGAAATGTGCTTAATTTTCATGAAAATCTTATATAAATTTGTATATTTTTTGGGTCATTGTAAAAAAAAAAAAAAAAAAAAAAAATATAAATAAAAAATGAGTATATATAAAATATGAGCAGTACTAATATTTTACTATTACTATTATGTTGCTGTTATATTTATTATATTTATATTTCTTTATTTTATAATTTATTTTTAGTATGCTATTAGTTAGGTAAATTAAAAGTTAAATATTTCACACACGACAAATTAATTTTAAAGCAGTACATTATATCAACTTTACGATCAAAAAGGCTACATTAGTTAACTTTAGTTAATGCATTAACTAACATTAACTATCAATGAGCAGCACATTTGTTACAATATTCATTAATCCTTAAAAGTACATATGCTCAGGTCCCTAAAATAATACAAGATAAAACTTTTGAGTTGAATAATGTAGTAACAGATGAAAGATTAATAAATGCTTTAAAGGGGTCATCCAATGCCCATTTCACAAGTTGATATCATAATTAACTTAATAAAAAAAAAGTAACAAACATAATTTAAAAAAAATTTCTCAATGGTAGTGTAAAAACACATTTTTATCCTGTCGGAAACAGCTCTTTTCAGAGCACGCTGTTTTAGTGCATGTTCCTTTAAATGTTAATGAGCTCTGCTGACTCCGCCCCTCTCTTCCGAGCCGCTCTCTGAGGGACTGTTTACTTTAGCAGCATTCATCGTGAAACTTGTTAATTAGCACATTATTAGGAAAGGCGATTTGCAAAGCTTCATTAAAACCTTACACTCACTGCTTCTGTTGGTGAAGCTGGATCACAAATGATTCGCACGAACATAAGCGCATTTATATAGATCAGAGCCGCATTCTCTTCAGAAACAAACGTAAACGTCTTCAGATGACGACTGCTGCGTTCATTATGACATCCAACAACAGAACACCTCGATCTCTTAAGAGTCATACTTGTCTTCATCTGCTCCAGCGGAGAAACAATGGAGGACTGATGACAGTCACTCAGGGGGCGGAGCTACAGTAACGCTACTGTCAATCAAACTATTGTGGGAGGGGCCTGTCTGTGTGACTGAGATCAGCTCGAAATCATCATTATATTTTATCATTATAGGGAGGTTGTGTACACACACTGCTAAAACACACTTATGTTCAAACTGCTTGTAGCATCCGACGACCCCTTTAAAAGAGTTTAACTGACCTGAGTTGGGCACGATCAGATGGCCCCCGAGGGCGTTGAAGGAGCCGAAGGCGGTGCAGGAGGGGTCCCAGGAGCGCAGCAGTGTCTGTGTGCGGCGGCTGATGGTGTCGCTGTCGATCAGAGCGTGGGAGAGTTTGGGAGAGATGTCACACAGGTCCTCCTGCGGCGTCACCAGACCGGACGAGTTATACACCTTGATCTTCAGGTTGGGCAGCGGGTCCAGCAGGGGAGAGTTGGTCATGGGGATCTTATCAGAGACATCGTGGAGCGCGTACACAGGACCTCTGTACATGGCAGCAGCCGAGGTCAGGTCCGGAGGAGCCGTGAGCAGATCCGCTACACACAGAAACACACTTCAGACTTCTAAACTGTTTCGGCTCTACGTTTTCGTTCTCTTTCACATCGCATGAATGGAGAAATACATACAAAAAAATATCTAAAACTCACAATATATAAGAATACACACAAAAAAAATAATCATACACCTCAAAAGAAAACAAAAAATCCTGAAAAATATCAGTATAAAAACACCCATGCGTTTGGATTTAAAGGGACAGCAGCCTAATTTAATTACTGTTGCATGTGTCGTTAATGTTAATCAAGCAACAAAAGAAAGAGAGGAAATCACTCACTGCTCTTGAATGAATGACTTTAGTAACCCTAATAGGGATTCATCTAAATTTATTTATTAAATAAATAAGTCTGCTTGAAAGCATAAAAAATCATATTATATAACAATTGGAATTTCACTGAAAGGAGGACCATGTTCTTGTTTCTTTATGAGGAATGGTTTTAATTAATTTTAATATAAAGGCATCTTGTGTCATAACGGTTAAATCTGTGTCTATATTGCATGATAAAACCTTAATATCAAACCTATATAATGTACATTTTAGAGAAATGCTTAATAAATGCATTACATTGTAACTAAACCCATTAGATTTTTGATTAGATTTTCTACTGTAGATTTAGTCGACTAGAACTAAATCCATTCAGATGAATAAAATATTAATAAAACTAAATGGCATTTTAGTCAAAAGACTATGACTAAGACTTAATCAAAATATGCTGTCGAAATTAACATAAAAAGCAATATTTAAAAAAAATAAATATGACAAAATCAACAATAAAATAAAAGCTAATCAACAATGAAAGCTCATTCAAAAATTATATCAATTTATTAATATTAATGAAATACTATAGAAAGTATATAAATAATATTAATATTGAAACTAAAATGAAAATAAAAAAATAATTTAAAGAAGAGTTTAAGCTGGAAATAAATAAAAACAGAAACTGAAATGAAACCTAAATAGTGATACTTAAAAAAAAAAAAAAAAAAAAAAAAAAAATAATAATAATGTAATGTAAGCTAATGTAAGCTAAAAAATAAAATAAAATAAACATTAAAAAATATATTAATAATAATAAAACACTACAATAGTATATAAATAATATTTATAATAAAACAAACTATTAAAAATATTTTAGTTAATTGAAATAAAGCTGAAATAAAATATAAATATTAGAATATTAATTAAAACTTTAAAAGTTTTAACAGTAGAATTACTGTTAAGACAAAAAGCACATGATAAAAGAAATATAAATGCAAACTGAAAATAAAAATACAAAAATCTATTAATATTAATATATCAATCTGAATTAAAAAAGAAACAAATATATAAACTTAAATGTATTTATTAACACTGATAACAACTCTAACAGCGTGTAAATTATACTAAGATAACACTGCTGTGACGAGACATTGTTAGTTTGGTTTCTATTATTTTCTGCTGAAGTTCTTTGTGCAAACCTGTCGCATCTGTTTAGCACACGATGAGAAAGCATTATGAAGGCATCTGAGGTAAATCTAGTGGCCAACATTAATAAGCGCTTCTCACGAAAAGATCCTCCCCTTACACATCACAGAACAAAGTCATCATTAGTGTTTTTCCTCGTTAGTGTCTTTCTCTCGTTACGGCAGACAGCGGCGTCTCTGAGGGCAGCGGATGGAGAGCAGATGCTGCTTTGCCCTTCACAGGTACACTGATGAATATTCATGAGTGAGCGGCGAGTGGGCGGGGCCTCCTGACTCTTTCACGTGATGGAGAAATCTTTCATTAATCTGTTGTCTGTTAATCTATTGTTAATCTGACGGCGCAAACGAGTCACAAATCTGTCATCATTTACTCACTTTCATGTCATAAAAAAAGATATTTTTCGAACATTTATGGTCTTAACAACATTGGACCCCATTCACGTTCAAGTTATTTTAGTATCACTGAGATACTATTGTAGTTTTTATTAATATTTTAAGTTTTAGTAGTTTTCATTTTTTTTATATATATATTTTCTGTTACAATTTTAATTTTAGTTAAAGTTTCGTTAATTTGGTTGTGTCTTGCCAAAATTCCTTTATATAGTTTTATATAGTATTTCTATTTCAGTTTTAGTTATTTTAATAAATCAAATACTAAATGAAAATGAGAAATTATTTTCAACTAACTGAAATAAAATATTTTTACAATTTTATTTCACAATTTTTATTATTATTTCAATTTTCTTTCTTTCTTTTTTTTTTATTAACTATAATATCCCTGGAAAAAGAAAGTCATACATTGCCATTGTTTAAACATGTCTATATAGTTGTATTCATTTTTATTCAAGTTTTATTTATTTTAGTAGATCAACTCAATACTAAATGAAAATGAGAAACGTTTCTATGGCAACTAACTGAAATAAAACAAGCTTTTTATTTTATTTCAGGTTTTTATTTAGATTTATTATTATTTATTTATATATTTTTTTAATATATAAAGAAACGTTTTATGGTTTTATTGTGGTTTAGTTAACCATAATAACCCTGGAAGAAGAAAGTCACACAGGTTTGGAACAACATTTTTGGGTGAACTTTAAATTATTGTTTTAAATTAGAGCTGATGAAAAGCTCATAATTAATTAAATCATAAAAAAATAAAAAAAATAAAATAAAATCAAAATGAAAAATATAGTAATAAATAAAGTAATATAAAATAAAATAATTACTGATATATATATATATATATATTTTTTTTTTTTTACACCTGCATGTCATGTGATCATTAACCAACATCAGAGAACTGTAAATATGCAGATGTTCTGCTACATTATTGAATTTTTTGATCTTAAAGAAATATTTGAGCTCAGAGGGTTCTGATGGACAAAAAGAAGTAACTTTGTGTTTTCAAAACTGATCCTTGCAGTCCTCTTTGTCTCTTGGTCATTATATAGTTTGTGTGTGTCAACGCTGACGTGTTTTGCAGCTGAACGTCTCTCCAGCCTGATTCCTCTGTTTACACGCTGCTGCCGTTACACCTTCCACTAATTAACACTCAATGTGCCAGACGCACGCAGCTAATTACAGCGTCAGGATAACTAGCAGATCGACTTCACATCAAAGTGACAGACTTTATAATGACACGTCTGCAGAAACGCTGAATCGTGAGACTCTGACACACATCAGTTCTGTCACTCCATGAATGATGAAACTATCCTTACACTGACACACAAAGAGAAGTGCCATCAGTTCACCGGCGTGTGATGATTTCAGTAACTAGCAGTCAGTTCACTAGACCCCAGACTCCAATTAAATATACAGATATAACTGGTGTGCATTTACTGACTAGGAGCTAATAAAAATATCACAGAACCACCTCCAATCATGAGTTACTCTGCAGACTCTTTTGTCGGTCAAGTTATGATATTTCTTTTTCATAAGTCCAAAAAAACCAAAAAAACAAAACTTAAATATCATTAAAAATTATAAATGTCTTTACTGTCACTTCTGATCAATTTAATGCAGCCCTGATGAATAAAATTATTAAAAATTTGTATTTTAATTTTATTATTATTGATTAAACAATTTTTTTTTCTGTAAAAAATACTGTTCTATAATTACAAAAATGACTAATAATAATAATTTGACTAGTTGGATGACTACTTAAACACTACTGTTCTATAAATATATATATAAAAAATATAATATAATATAATATAATATAATATAATATAATATAATATAACAGACTACTACTACTACTAATATTAAATTGACTACTTGAATGACTATTTGTATTATTTATTATTATTATTGGTCAAATTAA
Organism: Cyprinus carpio; assembly: GCF_018340385.1. Lineage (NCBI taxonomy): Eukaryota > Metazoa > Chordata > Actinopteri > Cypriniformes > Cyprinidae > Cyprinus > Cyprinus carpio. The sequence goes on along the minus strand of NC_056581.1, from coordinate 20,427,061 downwards.
TATTTTTTAATATGTAAACACTACTGTTCTGTAAATATTAAAAAATATAATTTTGACTAATAATAATAATTAATTGACTAGTTGGATGGCTATTTATATTATTTTTATTATTGGTCAAATTAATATTTTTTTATACATTGTTCTGTAAATATAAAAAAACTATAATATTGACTAATAATAATAATAATAATAATAATAATAACTAGAATGTAAAGTTAGTGAACTAACTTTGATGTTGGCTTGGCCTTGGGGCAAAAGAGCCACAATACCCGTGTGTCCAACGTTCTTGAACTGCCTTGCTGCAAAAAAAAAAGAAAAAAAAAAAAAAAAACCTACAGCAGTATTTTTCTGTGGACCCTTGCTGTTTTCTGTTCTAATAAAAAGCCTAGGCTATCACAACAGCTTATGAACCCTTATGTGAGTACTATTATATTGACAATATGAAAATACATAACTAATATAGTTTCCTTTCTTCACTTTATGTGTGATAACTTGAGAAATATGTTGTCAATACTATTAAAATAAAAAAAAAGTAATGGTACTTAGGAGATAACAGTTGTTGCATAAATACTATAATGGGCTTTATTAAAGTTTATGAAAATAGAATGCATGTATATGCATTTTATATTTATGCACATAAATGAAACATTTTCAAATCTTTGAACAGATTTTGAAGTATTTGCTATCCTGTGGCGCCATCGAGTGGACAACATTAGCATTGTGGCCTTCATTTCTGAACAACATTATGAAAGGGGCCAATATTTTTTGAATGATTACAAATATTTAATGATTAGTTCACTGATAATATACCCACAGTAAAATCGAATTTACTAATTATGTATCTTATTTCATGCTTTAAGAGTTTATTTTTCAACTTACATTTTTAAGCAGTGATGAATGATAACTATGTGAGTTGATAAATTATTTGTTGCAATTATAATACATAAACTATATAATGATGACAAAATTACAACAGTTATTGTTTTCATAATATTTACTATTGACAATACAAAATATAGACATACAAAAAAGCAGCCAAGACGAATGATTTTCTGTTTTTTAGAGATTAAAATTGAAAACAGAAAGCAGCTGGTAAATGCAGTCACTTTAATATTCAAATCCAGTATAATGATCCATTTCCGATTTATTTTTCTACAGTTTATGTTCACGTGGCTGTTTTCGTTTATATTCGCACAGGTATTATGTATTTTTAAATAATCCTTTATGTGATTTGTCCCTTCTTGCACCGAAAAGCCAGAATCAGCGTCCTCTGTAATTCGAGAGATTGATGCAAGGTGTTATTCTGCCCTAAGACAAAAATATCTCACAAGCACTCATTTTAATCTCTATAATATATTCTTCTAATTGTTTTGTACTGATTCGCTGGAGTGTTTTAATGTAAAAGGCTGTAGTTTCTGTGTGTACACTTTTTTCCCCTTCGAGTGTTTAGAAAACGGCCGTCTCGCGCTGTCAAATAGTCTTTCATTTAAACCTCTCACAAACACCTGAATTTAGCTCTTGTTGTCTTCTAATGGGTGGATTGTGTGCAATCGCTGTAATATTTTATTTTTAAAAGCTCTTAAAAAACTATAAAAAAGCTTTAACTGTGAGCACGATCGGACTGAACTCTCTCATCGGAGCGGTGATTTTTCTCTCGTCTTTTATACTGATCTCTGGCCAGACATCAATTATTAATGAGATCTGACCCGATAATAATAACATATGTTGTTTTAGCTTGTCAGTGTGAATGAAATGTGTATTTATTTGTCCGTTCTCTCGCTGAAAAGCCAGACATCACCGTGTTCTGGAGCGCAGAGCAATCGATGTGATGTTCAGCCCTTAGACAAAGAAAATCTCACAAGCACTCATAAACACTCATTTTCATCCGTATAATATGTTCTTCTAACTGTTTTGTGTTGATTCGCTGAAGTGTTTCTATAGTTTCAGTATGTAGACCTTTTTCCCCATGCCAGTGTTGAAGTCTCGCGCTGTCAGAGAGGCTGCTGCAAATGTTTAAGTTTCACAATTTACCAGCTCACAAAAATCTGAATTTAGCCGTTGGTTTGTTCTAATTGGTGGATTGTGTGCAATCGCTGTAATATTTAATTTTTAAAAGGTCTTAAACAAGAATAAATTCGTTTGTTGTGAGCCTGCACGAGAAGCCGCGTGGTCTCGCGCTGTCAAAACAGCTGACGCAAATCGTTCATTTTTTACACTTCATCAGCCCAAAAACACCGGTTTTAGCTCTTGGTGTGTTCTAATAGGTGGATTGTGTGCAATCGCTGTAATATTTTATTTTTTAAAAGGTTTTAAACAAGAATAAACTCGTTTGTTGTGAGCTCGTTGAGACTGAATGCGCTCATCGGAGCGATGATTTCTCTCTCGTCTTTCTCTCTGGTTCTGTGGCCAGATATCAATTATTAATAAGCCCTGACCCCTGTAATAATCAGATATGTTGGTTTAGCTTGTCAGTGTGAAATAAAATCATGTATGTATTTGTATTTTTAACCGATTTAAAAGTGAAACTAAGGCAGACTCCTCCCTCAGTCCCGGGAATTGCTCCTGTAGAGGCGCAATTTTTCTCAGACAATGGAAGTCTGAGGAAATTTCTGACATTTAATAATTAATAATAAAAAAACTGTAAGTCTAATCATTCTGAAAAGATATAGCAACAAACTACACCCCGTGCCCCAGGTCTCTGCCGAGTTTTTGGGGCTTGTGGCTTTTAAAGCCCTAGGAGGAGATAGGTTTGCTAATTTAGTCTCAGAAGAAGAAAAATAATAAGAAGTTTAAATAGCATAACAGTATGTTGTGCCAAGCCAACATAATAATAATAATAATAATAATTAATTGACTAGTTGGATGACTTGTGACTTATGCCTCTTCTTTACAATCTTAAAAGGCAATTTCTAGCCAATGAAATTAATTTGCAAAGCTACCAAAAAGAAAATCACACTCACTATTAATAGTGTTGGGGACTGTTTCAATTCTATTAATTCCAATTGTTTAGATTCCAGTGATATTATATATATATATGATGTCAAACATCTTTATTCTGTGACTTTTTACAAAGCGTTCTGTTACGGCTGAATATACCACAGCAAAAATACTGGACTAATATTAATTTCAAACATTAAATTGTTAAAGACAAGCTAACAAATCAATCAGCAATAGCATAAATAAACACAACTGAACAAATTTCAGGCACAGAAATCGAAATCAAAATTCAAAAACTGCATGGTTTTCTTTTCATTAATAAAATATGGACTAATCATCATTTAATTGATGAACATGTTTATTAGGCTGCTGTCTCTTTAAGACTGAACTAAAATACTGATACACTTGTGTTTTCTTCCTCATCTGTTTACGAGGACACACTCTCGATCCCTGACCCTGACTATGACCCAGGCCTGGGATAACACGAGGAAGACCCCGGTCTCGTACCTGTGCGCGCCGTCTTGATGTTGACCGGCTGGAATCCTCCGTTGAGCGCCGACGAGTCCATGATGTCCGAGTCGAAGTCTCGGTGGTTCTTCCGGTATTTCCGGTAGACGAACAGCGCCACGATGACGGAAATGACCAAACACATGATGACGGCGATGACGATGCCCACGTACAGAGCCACATCATCTGTGCTGGGGGCCGCTGGAGACACACACATCAGATCATCCAATCACTGAATCTGCTTTATAACATGAGTCTTGAACTCAGGTCTTCCATTACGTGAAGCTTTCACACTGATGTCAGACTGATTCATTCTTTTGATATGAATCACACATGAATCATCATGTCCTCCCCACAAAAATACAAAAAAAAAAAAAAAAAAACAAATAATTTAATCACTGAAACAAAATTTTGTCAATATATTATTAACAGTATTATGTATTTATTTATTTATTTTTTAATAGAAATTTAACAAAGTATTTTTTATTAATAATATAATTATTATATTATATAAATAATGTTTATCATTGCTGGAAATTCAACAAAATAAAATTATTATTAACAATATTATGTATTTACTTACTTTTGCTAGAAATTATTATTTTTTTAATTAATAATAGCATTATTATATTTTTTATTATTATTATTATATATTTGTTGAAAAATCAAACAAAAACAATTTTTTAAGATAAAAAAATATTAAAAAATAAAATTATTATTATTATTAATTCAACACAAAAAATGTTTATCATTGCTGGAAATTCAACAAAATAAAATTATTATTAACAATATTATGTATTTATTTATTTTTATTTTTGCTAGAAATTCAACCTTTTTTTATTAATAATATAATTATTATATTTATTTATTTATTATTATTATTATTTGTACAAACTACATTTACATTTCTATATATTTGTTGGAAATTCAAACAAAAACAATTCATTAATATTAAAAATATTATTATTATTATTATTATTATTATTATTACAATAATTATATCATTAAATTCAACTATTAAAATAATTCTAGAAATTCATTTTTTACCTTATTAATGTTTTTATCATTGCTGGACTATTCAACTAATCCATAAAATTATATTATTTAACAACATATAAATATGTATTTATTATTGCTGCTAGAATTCAAACAATTTTTTATTAATAGATATTTTTTTATTAATTAATATTATATTTATTTATTATTATTATTTGTACAAACTACATTTATATTTCTATATATTTGTTGGAAAGTCAAACAAAATCAATCCATTTATATTAAAATTAATTATTATCATTATTAATTCAACATATAAATAATGTTTATTATTGCTGGAAATTCAACAAAATAAAATTATTATTAACAATTTTATGTATTTATTTATTTTAATTTTTTGCTAGAAATATTTTTTTATTAATAATATAATTATTATATTTATTTATTATTATTATTTGTACAAACTACATTTATATTTCTATATATTTGTTAAAAAAAAAAAAAAAAACAAATAAATAATAAAAAAAATAATTATTATTATTAATTAAACAAAAAAAAAATCATTATTATTACTGCAAAAAAAAAAAAAAAAAAAAAATAATAAATAATTTATAATAAAAAATAATTAAAAATATATATTTTTGGTTGAATTCCCACTATATAGTAGGATTCAACAAAATAAAAATGATGTAAAATAACTCGTATCGTAATATTAGTTTCGTCACACCGCACAGAAACATTACAAGAGTTTGTGAAATGATGTTACATACACTGTAAGTCCAGTTAATACACAAGATGAGAAAGATAAGTAGTGTAATGAGACAGATACAAAACAGAGAGGAATAAACAGCACTGAAACAGATCTGAGTCTATGAGAATATACATAAAACATCACTTCATTACAGACCACGTCTAGAATTCAGAACTTTCTCTCCTCCGTTCATGCTGTCACTCCTCACATCTCTTTCCGTCATGAAAACGTCCCAGTGATTATGTGGAACGGAAACTGGCCTCTGCAGTGTTTGACAAGCCGTCATTAGAAGCAATACTTTGCCCTCCTTTCCATAGAAACAGTCCCTTTGTCCCGCCGATAATTGTGAAAAGTGCAATTTCCTGTCAAAGCAGTGGGCCTCCGGCGACAGGCGTGTCTCTGAAAGTACAGAGCGCAGGCGACCTCCTGACGGACCGGTTACACCAATGCATGCTCCTAATTCTCTCATTTCTGAGAGTCAAAACACTGATGGGAGTCACAGACCGACTGAAACAGCGCTGTTTCTCACATCCAGCAGCAGAGGGCGCTCTCAGCCATCACTACAGGACACAGCCCACTGCATACTGTTTCACACTACTGTGTGTGTGTGTGTGTGTGTATGTGTGTGTGCTTTTAACATATTGATTCATTCTAATCAAAGGCTTATAAAACACATCAAATTAATACTCAATAATAAATTGACTTGAAAAGCAACACTACTTAGTTTTTAATGAGGAATGTATCTTTAATACCTGTGTATTTTGTCTTACTGCACTCATTTTTATTTGATTTTTTTTTTTCATGTCAAGTAGAAAAATGTTAAAATAAGGGACAAAATAAGAGAGAAATCTACCGATGCAGAGAGTCAAAACTGACTTGTATTCAAGAAATGTCAGAAACAAGTCTTAAAATTTATGCAGGGTTGCTTAAAATAAAATAAATTAATAAAATAAATATTAAAAATATTTTTGTATTTAGTACTAAAATAACTGAAATAAAAATTCATATATATATATATATATATATATATATATATATATATATATATATATTATATAATGCTAAGATATTTTTAATTCTTAAATGTATAGTAAAACTTGTTTGTTTTAATTTTAAGCAATTTTAAAAAAATTTATTTGATATAACATAACAGAATAGAGTAGAATAGATTATATTTGAGACCACACTGAATTTGATAGATTTTTTAATTTAAATAAAGATTTATATACCCAATTCAATCATATTTATTTTACAAATACTAACTGTAAATTATTCAAATTGTTTTTATGCAAAACAAATATATTTTTTAAACCAACTATACTAAAATAACACCAAGTAACATACTGAATTAGATTTTTAAGTAGAATGTATTTTCTTGTAAAACATCCTCCAATAATCTAATTACAACTTTATATCATTTCTTTTAAGTGGACTAATTTAGAAGTCTTTTTTTAATTTTATTTATTCATTTTTGCAGACTTAGGGGCCGTTCACACAGAATGTTTTGTACTGAGCTGGGATGCAGTCTGAAAGCATGCGCCCTCAGTAGGCGTCTGCAGAGTGCGTAGTGTGCAGTCAGTGTTTGTGCTGATGATATAAAGTGTCTACTCTATTATGTCTATTGGTTTATGAGCGAGCCGTAATAACCTGCAGTGCTTAAAGAGAGCCAGCTTTCATTCAGATCAACCTGTAGCTCTCGTGTTAGTGGCCTTCCGTTGATTAAAAATGCATGTGTGTGTGTGTGTGTGTGTGTGTGTGTGCGCGTGCGTGCGTATGTATGTGTATGTGTGTTTTTGTGTGTGTGTGTGTGTGTGTGTGGTGTCTGTGTGTGTGTGCGTGCATGTGTGATCCTGTGAATCTGGACACTGTGAGTGTGATCACGTGTTGTGTGTGTGTGTGTGTGTGTGTGTGTGTGTGTGTGTGCGTACGTGTGTGTGTGCGTGCATGCATCTGTGTGTGTGTGTGTCCTGTGAATCTGGACACTGTGAGTGTGATCACACGTGTGTGTGTGTGCGCGCGTGTGTGCGTGCATGCATGTGTGTGTGTGTGTGCGTGTGTGTTGTGTGTGTGTGGTGTGTGTGGTGTGTGTGTGCGTGTGTGCGTGCATGCGTGTGTGTTGTGCGTGCATGCGTGTGTGTGTGTGTGTCCTGTGTGGACACTGTGATGTGATCACGTGTGTGTGTGTGTGGTGTGTTGTGTGTGTGCGTGTGTGCGTGTGTGTGTGTGTGTGTGTGCATGCGTGTGTGTGTGTCCTGTGAATCTGGACACTGTGAGTGTGATCACACGTGTGTGTGTGTGCGCGCGTGTGTGCGTGCATGCATGTGTGTGTGTGTGTGCGTGCATGCATGCGTGTGTGTGTGCGCGTGTGTGTGTGTGTGTGCGTGCGCGTGGCATGCGTGTGGTGTGTGCGTGCATGCGTGTGTGTGTGCGTGCATGCGTGTGTGTGTGCGTGCATGCGGTGTGTGGTGTGTGTGTCCTATCCATGAAAGTGGTACACTGTGAGTGTGTCACCACGTGTGTGTGTGTGTGTGTGTGTGTGTGTGTGTGTGTGTGTGTGTGTTTTGTTACTTTTAAATTTCAAATACAAATGTGTGTGCATGCGTGTGTGTGTGTCCTGTGAATTCTTTACACTCAGACTCCCATCACAAATATATTTGATGGTACCGGCCATTTTTAGAGAGAGGAACGTGTTATGTGTGTGTGTGTGTGTGTGTGTTTGTTTAAGCGCTCAATTTTACTTTTTTTTTAATGTGTGTGCGTGTGTGTGTGTGTGTGTGTGTGTGTTTGCACGCCTGCAGCTGCTGCAATTTTAAAGGTAGCAGCAATCAATGTCACGATCGGCGCCACACGACCCCTCGCGGAGTTTAATCACTGTGACATTACAAATTAATCTCACTAATGACGCTCTGACATTGGAAGAGCTTTACATGTGAACACACAAGCTCTGAAACATTTCTCAGATAAAAACTGCAGTTATGATTTAAAATGTGATTTAAAATAAGCTCCAGGTTTGCTGTGTTTGTTTGTTTGGCCAACAATTATGTGATTATATATTAATGTGATTATAATTTATTATTATTATTATTATTAAATAAAGATATTTAAAACATAAGAAATACAAAATTATTACTATTGTAATATTTGACTAAAATAAAAAGGCAAGTATTTAAGAAAAACAATATTACATTACTGTAATTTATATTGTTATTTATTTACAATATTACATTATTGTTATTTACTATTATTATTATTGTTATGATTATAAATTATTATATAATTAAGATTATTTCTAAAAGTGATATTTATTATATTATGAATAGAAGAAAAATAATTAGTAATAATAAAAATAAGAAATACTCTAATATTACTATTTTGACTAGTGTGATATTTCACTGTGAAATAAAAAACAAGTATTTAATAATAATAATATTAATTATTATTATTATTATTATTAAATGAAAGTATTAAACAACAAGAAATTACTAATTCTAGATAATAAAAAGCAAGTATTTAAAAAAACAATTATTTTATTGTTTATTATTATTATTATTATTATTATTATTACTACTACTTCTAATATTTATATTTATTCGATATTTATACTTTTATTATTGTCATATACAAACATTTGTATATTTATTTTTTATTTATAAATATTTAATAACCAAAACAATAAATATTACTATTGTATTGTAAGTATTTAAGAAAAATAATGCAATAATAATTTTATTTTGCAGTACAACAGTAAAATTACAATACTAATATTTACTTCTGTTTATTTGATCTTTTGTGGACAACAGCCTGTTTATAAGTGCTTCTCATTACATATTTGGGAAGACGTTTGGAGCATATGGAGGGCCAAATTACTCAAAATTAAATAATTAAATAAATGTTGAAATATATAAATAAAATGTGAAATACATAATGAAATAATTAAATACATAAATGAATGCATAAATGCCGAAATAAATATATAAATATTTATTTATTTATTAATTCATGTCTTCATTTATTTATTTATTTATTCATTCATTTCTTAATTTATTTATGTTTAATTATGTATTTATTTATTCATACCATCCTCAGCCATAGTTTGTGATGGAGGGAGGAAATAAATGAATACATTAATAAATACATAAATTAACAAATAAATAAATAAATATATAAATAAATAAATAAAGTAATGAATAAATTAATTAATTTAAATTTAGTACATCAAGTAAAACTAAATAACAATATTCTAAATGATCTAAATAATAAGTTAACAGTAATACTCTGTTGTTATTTGCGGTTTCTTTGTTTGTTTGTTTTGTTTTGCTTTTTGTAAAATTTACTAGGAATTTCTGAGTGAGAATGCTTTTAGAAAGTAAATCCTACACCAACTTAAAAATTTGTGACATTTCTTGAATATAAGTCGGTTTTGTCTCACTGCACAGGTGGACTCTCATTACTTTTTACCTATAGTGGAAAAAGCAGTGCATTAAGATGAAATATACTCGAACTAAAGAGATATTCCTTATGCAAATACGCAGTGTTGCTTTTGAAGTTAATTTATTTTCTGTTCCTGGTCAGACGGCTGTCATGGACACTCCCTCGTTTCTCTTCTGTATTATTCATAAACTTCCACCATTACGCTCATATGCCGCTATATTTAACAAAGACGTCAGGCTAAACGATGACTCTCTACAGGAACATGAAGTCGCTCAGATTCTGGCCCGTATGGACGCGGCCAATTGAGCGGAGTGAAGAAAGTCCACCGATATCATCCAAGTGTGCAACTCTCCCGTCCAGAGCTCGTGCTTTGATGATAAAGCGGCACACTCAGCCGGAGGAGCGTTAAAATGTATCGCTGAGATTAATACGTTTCTTTGAACATGAGGGACTGTAGGTAGAAGAGAGAGAGAGAGACCGAGAGAGAGAGAGAGCGCGAGAGACAAAAACATCAAGCTTGAAAAGTCTACAGCCACTGGACTCTCTCTACAAGACAAAAACATCAAGCTTAAACATCAGCGCTTTTGGCTTGTAGGCAGGTGTGTGTACGTGTGAGAGAGAGAGAGAGAGAGAGAGAGACAGCAGGTTGAATGTATGTGTGTGTGTGTGTGTGTGTGTGTGTGTGTGTGTGTGTGTGTTTGTTAGAGAGAGACAGCAGTGAAATGTATGTGTGTGTGTGTTGTGTTGTGTGTGTGTGTGGTGTTTGTGTGTGTTTGTGTGTGTGTGTGTGGTTGTGTGTGTGTTTGAGAGAGAGACACGCAGGTGAATGATGTGTGTGTGTTGTGTGTGTGTGTGTGTGTGTGTGTAGAGAGAGAGAGAGAGACAGCAGATGAATTGTATGTGTGTGTGTGTGTGAGAGAGAGAGAGAGAGAGAGAGAGCAGGTGAATGTGTGTGTGTGTGAGTGTGTGTGTGGTGAGAGAGAGAGAGAGAGAGAGAGAGAGAGACAGCAGGTGTGTGGTGTGTGTGTGTGTGTGGTGTGTGTGTGTGTGAGAGAGAGAGACAGCAGGTTGAATTGAATGGTGTTTTTTACATGTATAAAGTGACGTGACATACAGCCAAGTATGGTGACCCATACTCAGAATTCGTGCTCTGCATTTAACCCATGCAAAGTGCACACACACAGCAGTGAACACACACACACACCGTGAGCACACACCCGGAGCAGTGGGTTTCATTTATGCAGCGGTGCCCGGGGAGCAGTCGGGGGTTCGGTGCCTTGTTCAAGGGCACCTCAGTCGTGGTAGTGCCGGCCTGAGACTTGAACCCACAACCTAAGGATTAGGAGTCAAACTCTCTAACTACTAGGCCATGACTTCCCCACCTAAGCTAAGCTTTGGCAATATTGTATCATTTACAGTCATGGCAATAAAGCAATTCTGAATTGAACTGAACTGAATTGAGAGAGAGAGAGAGAGAGAGAGAGAGAGAGAGACAGAGAAAGAGAGAGAGAGAGAGAGAGAGAGGAAAACAGGGAGGAAATGAAAAGCATTATTGAGCGGTTGAGCTGGAGAGACGGCCGAGAGACAGACACATTTCCTCAGCCAGCAATCACAGCAGCCATGTGTTAAAGAGACGCCCAGGGGTTCAGGGGCCGAGAAGAGCTGCTTTACACCAACAAACACACACACACACACACACACACACACACACACACACACACACACACACGCTGCACAACGCCACGCGCACACGCCACACGCACACAGCACCTGGCACGCACACAGACACAGACACAGACACACTCACGCACACAGACACGCACACTCACTGCGCTACGCACTCACGCACACAACACACACACACACACACACACACACACACAACACCACATCACACACAGACACAGACACAACGACACACACACACACACACCACACACACACACACCCAGACACAGACACAGACACACAACAACGCAGACACACACACACACACACACACACACACTCACACACACACAGACACAAAAACACACACAAACAAACAAAATATGTGTTGGGTACATACGTGCATGACTCGCACACAACCACACACATGCACACACACACACACACACACACACACACACACACACACACACACACACACACACACACACACACACACACACACTGCTTTGGAGTTCATTTGATTAACAAGCAAATCAAGCTTTAACCTAATTCGGTTCTTTCAATTTTTCCATCTACTTCATCTCATGTACTCTCTATATTGTCTATTTCTGTACTTTAAAGCAACAGATCATCGTTCAAACCTGTAGGAAACATATTCTGAAGATCACTCAGCTCTAAACAACGTTGACTTTCATTGCAAGGACAAAATACACTGAGATATGTTTATAGACATGTCCAGCTCAGACATGTATTCTGGTCTGTTTTAGTGGTCTCAGCTGGTTTAGATGGTCTCCCAGGCTTATCACAAGCCCAAAACCCTTCTAAAACCAGCAAAACAGACCAGGCCAGGTGACCGAATCACTGTACTGTAGACTAGACAGTCTAAGGTGGTTTGCTTGCCTAGTCTAGTCTGTTTTGCTGGTTTTAGAGGGGTTTGGGGCTTGTAGTAAGCCTGGGAGACCATCTAAACCAGCTTAGACTAGCAAAACAGACCAGTTCAGACCAGTTTAGATAATCTTAGACTCCTTTAAAGACTCTTAAGAAGGAAAATGAGATGGTATGAAGAGAGAAAAAGAATAAGGAGGAACTGAGGAAGGTTTGGAGATGCATGCAAACAGAAATCAATGAAATGAAGGACTCACATGGATGTGGAAGAGCACTGCTCTTGTCTGTGTGTTCGGAGGACTTCTGATATAAGGAACCTTCGGGAGAGAGGGAGGGATGGAGGGTGAGGGATGGAAATCAAATTCAACACAATCAGATCGAACAAAGACATGAGCGATGACTGCGATTCTTCTTCATCTGGTGTCACTTTCACCCTCTCCTGGACTCTTCCTGCAGACAGACGGCGCGCGAGCGAACACCGCCATCCGTCAGCCGCGTTTTACTGCTTCATTAGGACTAACGAGCCACGGGATGGATGCTTTTAAGCTGATAAACAGTCCTGGAGTCAACGAGTGAAAGGCACTCGCTTCTGTGTGACCTGTGTGTCCCTCTGAAATGACCCTATGAATCTCACAAACACGTTCAGCTCACATTACAGCCCAAAATTAAGACGAAAACAAAGAAATTATATTTTACATAAACATAACGAAAACTAAAAGAGGACCACTGTGACATTGTTTTCATGCCAATTAAAGTCAAACACTGCAAGGCAGATATATATAGGATATTTAATTTAAATAATTAATTTATTATTGAAAATTAAAGGATATTTATAAAACATTAAAAATATTAAATTTATTTTTTGCTTTACACTAATGAGAATTTGGGAGAACTGCCATGAAAATAATGTCACAATGCAAAAATATAAATTAAATGCATGTTCAATACAAGCTAAAATTACGTATAAATACTAAAATCTGATTTATTTTTTTATTTTACACAACTGAAAAAATTGTGTGTGTGGGGGGGGTCATGTAAATAATGTCACAACGCAAAAATATAAATTTAATTCATATATTCATAATTTTGCATGTTCAATACAAGCTAAAATTACGTATAAATACTAAAATAATGAAATTTGATTTTTTTTTTTTTTTTAGTATTTGACAACTGAAAATATTGGGGGGGGGGTCATGTAAACAATGTCGCAATGCAAAAATATAAATATAATTCATAAATCTAATTTTGTATGTTCAGGTGACACTGCAACTCAAAATGAAGATGAAAAAGAAATTAATATTTTACATAAACACAGTGAAACCTGATTATTTATTATCAATTAATCAGCTCAAATTCAATGTTTGTTTTTGTTACTTAATTCATTAAATATGCCTTTAAGACCACCAAAATACAGTGAATAAATCACACTGTACACTGATGGTATACTCTGATACATGCCACCATACTGAATGATTTCCATATTAATTTACCATGTTATTAAAATACTACTCACAGAATACCACGGTGTTTTGTATTAGTGTTTTCTGCTTTCTTCATATGAAATGTAATGGTGCCAATATTAGGCTTCATACTGCAAATATCTGCACAAGATCCAGTTTTGTGGCAGAAGAAATATCCGGCGTTTGTCCTTGTGTTCGTCGTGCCCTTTCCACGGATCGATATGTCAAGAAAATGTCATCTGTGTGTGTGTGTTAAGTAACCAAAGCCCTGAAAAGCAACATCATCACAAAGCAAGACACAAACAGAGCGGACGACGAGCGATCGACTGCACGATTCACAGCTAAAGTGCCAAAGGTTAAAAGTATAGAGGAAAAACGCTTCAAATTCAATCTGCAACTGCAGCCGAAACATGATTTGAGCACTTTACAAACTCAAAGAGCAAATAAGTTTCTAACTGGGACTGGAAGATGCCATTAGCGCAGAGGAAACTCCCATAAAACGCTTGGTAACGGCATGAACCCGCACTCCTGCTGGACGAGCTGAGCTCACGTATCAAGCATGATTCATGTCCAGTGATATCTGCAATAATGTGAGCTTTCAGATAATGTGGATTTCTGCTAAACGGACAGTGAAGCGGTCATCAGCATGCACATAAGTGGTTTCACCCTTTTAGCTGGAGAAAGGGGGAAAATCAATCAAGGGAAGTGAGCCTAAATCTATAGCGTGATGGGTTTTATATTCCTCACAAACTGGCCATCAATCTGAGCAGGACTAATGCTCCCACAATGCATTTCACCGGGAAAATAGAAAGATTCAAATGGCAGAGAAATGACTTTCAATATCTGAGACTCACAGCCGTTCCTGAAAGCTAAGTTAACAACGCAACAAACACATTACGAGACAAAATCCTAACGGTTTAGGACACAGACCATGGTGTTTCTTAAAATCAACATTTATAAATCTTCCCATGATGCATTGAAATTAAGCTTGTGAAAATGAAGAAACACTTCTAAAGTCTGTTTCAATATTGATAAGAAGAAACGTTTCTTGAGCAGCTAATAACATTTATATATTAAACATATATTTAAAAAAAAATACAAAACAATGAAAAATACTTTAAACAAATGCAAAAATTTAAATTATATATTTATACTTTAAATGAATGCTAAAATTAATAATTTCATCTATATATATATTTATTTTATTTATTTTTTTGCTCTGCATTACGTAAATGATAAACTTGAAAAGGTGTTTAATTGTCGAAATGAAAAAATAATAGTATATTATTTGACATGTATATATTAATTGATTTAGATTTATATGTTAATATATAAATCTAGGAAAAATAAATAAAGAAAAATTGATAAAGAAACACTTCTAAAGTCTAAGAACTACTGTTTTCAACATTGATAATAATCAGAAATGTTTCTTGAGCAGCAAATCATCATATTAGAATGATTTCTGAAGATCATGTGACACTGAAGACTGGAGTAATGATGCTGAAAATACAGCTGTGCATCACAGAAATAAATTATATTTTAACACATATTCACAGAGAAAACAGCTGTTTTAGATTGTAATAATATTTCACTATTTTTATTGTTTTACTGTATTTTTCAAGAAACAAATGCAGCCTTGGTGAGCAGAAAAGACTTCTTTCAAAAACACTGTAAAAATTCTTAATGATTCCAAAATGTAGGTATATGAATATTGTAATCAATCCGTACCACGCTATATACTAAAGTACCATGATATACCATCACCTCACCACGGTATTACCACAGTCACTCTGTCTGCTATTCAGTAATTCAATAAACATATAAATGCATTATAAATCTTCCAGTGATGCACTGAACTGAAGCTTGCATAAAACATCAGACGCACACAGATGGACAGCCTCTGATCAATACTCTGATTAACACTCGCTCATCATCTATACGCCAAACTGAAACTGGTAATTAGATTACTGATTATCATTAACGACATCTGATTCAATCTGCTCCGCATCTCCACGACCGCGGGCCATTTCATCTTCAAGACCTAATCTAAATGAATATGAAACACAAAGTTTATTCTCCCTCAAAAAACGCATTTATTACTGAGCAAACGCTTTTGTTCTTGTTTTCAGCTCGTGTGCTGGCAGAGAGAGAGAGAGAGAGAGCGAGAGAGAGAGAGAGAGAGAGAGAGAGCGAGAGAGAGAGCGAGAGAGAGAGAGAGAGGGATAGAGAGCGAGAGAGAGCGAGAGAGAGAGAGAGCGAGAGAGAGAAGAAGAGAGAGAGAGAGAGAGAGAGAGAGAGAAGAGAGAGAGAGAGAGGATTAGCAGATAAACATGGGATGCGTCGCTTCAGAAGAGGGAAACATTTGGTTTCAAATCTGCTCTGGCCTTCACAACCTCTGCATGTAGAATCCGTGACAAACAGCAGAGACTCACGTTACTGTCTCACTGGATGAACTTAATGGAAACTGATCCCATCCTGACCACAGCTGGAACGCTTTGGATGTTCCCACCGAGCTGCTCGAGCGAATGTAAAGCTTGAGTCATCATTCACTCACTCGTCAAACTCGTATGCTGGTATTTTTACTGCTTCACGCAGCTCTTTTCAATGACCGCTGCATGCTGGGATCCAAAACAGAGAAGAAACAGCTATCAAAGTAGTCTGGTGTTTCTTGTGCTTCATGAATCCTGACGGATCACTGTATACATCTATTGTATTAAAAAGAGCAGCGTTAACATTCATCTAAACTTCTTCTTTTGTGACAGAAGAAAGTCAGTCTACTGGTTTGGAATGTGAGTAAATGATGGTAAAATGATTCATTTAAGGTGAACTGTCCCTTTAAATACAGAACTTTTTAATACAAAAGGCCAAAAATCAAATGTTGTTGAAGGAGATGCATCTAAAATAGATGCTGCATTATATCCAATTATTAAAAGATTAAAAAACTTTTTTTTTTTCATTTTTACGTAATTAAAGAACTGAACAGCTTTTTTTAATGCTTAATTAATTAAATCAAATTCACTTAGATTGATTTTTACATTGCAAAAAAAAGTTAAAACCAAAATATACTATATTATATTAATTTATTATATTTATACAAATGAATTACATTTTTAACAATTTTAAATAATTAAAAAGTTTAAATTATTTTTAAATCCAAACTTACACACACTCAACTCAAAAAATTCAAAACCAAAAAATATCAATATTATATTAAAAATATACTATATTATATTAATTTATTATATTTATACAAATGTATTACGTTTTTAACATTTTTAAATAATTAAACAAAAAGTTTAAATAATTTTTTTAATGAAATTGACTTACACTGTTCTTTTACATTTCAATGCAAAAAAAAAGTTAAAACCAAAATATACTATATTATATTAATTTATTAAATTTATACAAATGTATTACATTTTTAACATTTTTAATTAATTAAACAAAAAGTTTAAATAATTGTTTTAATCAAACTGACTTACACTGTTTTTTACATTTCAATGCCAAAAAAAAAAAAAAAAAAAGTTAAAACCAAAATCTAAATAAAAAGATGCTTCAACGGCATGTAATTATATTCTGCTTTTATTATATGGATAAGAGCAGGCTCAAAAAGTCACTCCGTTAACTGAATTTTTAAATAATATTTTACAGAAGAAAGTCAGTCTTGGGTTCAGAAAGTCACGCGGGTGAGTAAATCATTACACCATTATTAATTTTATGTGAACTATCCTTTAAATCAGATGTTTTGAACTTTTTAATATGAAGGGCCAAAAATCTAACTTTATTGAGGGCCGTGGGCCAAATATTAATGCTGTATTCCATCCAACTATATTGTATTAAAATGATACAGTTTTTAACATTTTTAAATACTAACTAGAAATGTTTAAATAATTTTTAAATAAAATTAACTTATATTGTTTTTTTACATTTCAATACAAAAATGAAACGAAGGTGGCATGTTTTCCCCTATTTTTCTATGACATGGACTGCTAAATAAATGGTCCAATTTTGTGCATTTCTGCTTTAAACGAATGATTACAGAATAGTCAAGAACCAGAAGGGGTTTTATTTTCTGTTTTTCCACTTACATGAGCTTAAAACATCTTCTGAAAGAGTTGAGGAATCATAACGGTGCTTGTCAACACGTTTAATTGCCTTCACACGAAAAACAGCTGAGAAAGACTCAAAACCTGTCATTTACCTCCCTCCCCTCGCTATTACAAAAAACAACAATAATACAAGACGTAGAAAAAATAAAAAACTTTGTAATAAGTACGATATAATCACTTATCATTATGTTAAATATAGCTGCTGAAAGCTGGACGGTGTGTAGAGTTTCACACGACCAACAAACACTCAACACAGACTTCTACTTCAACTCGATCCGTCACGAGCACGCTCTCCTGCAGTCTGTACAAGTACAGAAACATCCCTGAAACAAGACTGTTTTGTTTCTCGAGTATATATGTGTGCCCCTGCAGCACAGAAGCAGTCATCAGTAGCACAGGTATATTTGTAGCAATAGACAACAATACATTGTATGGGTCAAAATTATACATTTCTCTTTTATGACAAAAATCATTAGGATATTAAGTAAAGATCATGTTCCATGAAGATATTTTGTAAATGTCCTACCGTAAAATATATCAAAAACTTAATTTTTTGATTAGTAATATGCATTGCTAAGAACTTCACTTGTACAACTTTAAAGATGATTTTATCAATATTTAATTTTTTTTTGCTCCCTCCAGATTCCAGATTTCCAAATAGTTGTATCTCAGACAAATATTGTCCTCCTAACAATCCATACATCAATGGAGAGATGATTTATTCAGCTTTCAGATGATGTATAAATCTCTATTTAAAAAATTGACCCTTATGACTGTGTTTTGTGCTCCAGGGTCACACATATATAAGATAAGACCTGTTTTTAGAGTGATATTGTATTTCTGGATGGTGAAAAGGCCTGTAGCTGTGCTGTGAAGGAGGAGGAGGATGAGGAAGGGTGGCACTCACTCTGCATACAGAGCCCATCCGTACAGTTCTTGGACTGGCAACTGTTCAGCAAAATACACCGTTCCCTTACGCAGGTCCCAGCAGGCCCGTTGCCACTATCCGTTTTGGTGGTTTTGGGGCCGTAGCGCTGCACTCTCCAGCGCCGTCTCCAGTGAGTGCACTCTGTCCCACACGTCGACCACTTGCTCCACTCCGTCCACAGACCGTTCACTGCAGCAAACACACCACAACACACTCAACCGGCCAGTCTACTCACTTCACTCTCAATGGATAACACACACTGCCTTTTTCAATTATTTTTAAATCTTCAAAAAAAAAAAAAAAAAATTATATATTATATATATATACTATATATATATATATATATATATATATAATTGATATAGATATCTATATATATAGATATATATATATATATATATATATATATATATATAGATAAATAGATATATATATATATGCGATAATATTTTTAATTATTAACTGTACAGTAAAACTTACGTTTGTTTAAATTTTAAGCAATTTTTAAATATCTTATTTTATATAATTGAACAGAATAATACAGAAGATTATTTTTGAGACCACATTTTAAATAAAGATTTATAAACCCAATTCAAACATATTTATTTTACAAATACTAACTGTAAATTATTCAAATTATTATGCATGACAAATATTAATGGAAAAAGTGAAATTAAAAAATATAATATAATATAATAAATATATGTTTGAAACCACATTGAAAACATTTTTTTTATTTGTTCAATGTTTAATAAATTATTATTTATAATTTATCCTACTAAATCTTTCTAATTTAAAAAATCTAATGCATACTCAAGTTGTAAATTACTAAAATAATTATACTCATAATAGTTTGCAATTAAATAAGTTAAATGGGAAAAAAATCATAATATAATATAACATAATATAATTAATATTTGAGACAACACTGAAAATGTGGGATTTTTAAAGTTTAAATAAATATTAATTTATCCTATTTAATCCTATTTATTAAAATGTTTAAAATGTAAATAATAATAATAATATTGTTACTCAAATTGTTACTTACTAAAACTATTATACTGATACCAACTTAAAATGAAAAAAGTTAAATGCAAAAATAAATGCAATATAATAAGTCATAATATAAGTTTGAAAACACTGAAAATGTGAGCTATAATGTGAGATATAATTATTTAAACCCTGAAACAAGGATTTATGCTATTAAACTATTTATTTACTCTCTTTTTTCTTTTATACTACTGGAATTGTAAATTGCTCAAATGATTATACTACATATGCATTATCGGCCATCGGCCAGCACAGGAAGTGTGGTCATACCTGGACACAGCGGGTTACAGGCCAGTTTCTGGATGCCTTGACCCTCACAGATGGCTCCTCCGTTCAGAGGCGCGGGATTGGTGCAGCTGCGCGTCCTCTTCTGATAGCCCCGCCCACAGGGACTGCTGCACACTGACCACTCCGTCCACGTCGACCAGCCGCCGTTCACTACAGACGGAAACACCAGCCAGATGAACGATGAGCCACTCGCTCAGTAAACACAGACACTGTCACTGAGACTCAATCAAGCAGTGCCACGCCAATCAAGAGGCTGAAGAGAGAGACGTGACTGTAGCAGTGATGAGCTCACGAGCAGATCCTGAAACAACACACTTAAAGCAGTAATTCAGCCCAAAATAAAGCTCTGGCAGGCTGACTGTGTCTTCAGCAGGACAGCGTGACTGAAGTCATATGAACTAATCAGACCTTTTTCTGTTGTTTAAATCATCATCAATTCAAACAGTGCAAAGTCCAAACTGATGTATGAATGGAAGAGTTGTGAGGTGCAAGTTGTGTTAATGCGCTGAGTGTGAGCTAAACTGCAGGGTTTGTGTTGGGCATTTTTCAAAAATATTGCATTCAAACATTTGTTTATTTAAATGACGTTTACTGAGAAAGACGACAAACATTTTTGTCACCATCTTATCAGGCTATATTCACAACAAACTTATAAATTACATATACTGTGTTTTGTTTTTTGTTTTTTTGAAAACAAACAATATGTGCAAAAAAAAAAAAAAAGTGGCACTCCCAATGAAAACTATTGAAATATTTGAAAAAAAATATAACTATTGAAACTATTGAAAAATGCTTTGGTGGATACACGGTTAACATTAAAGCCGTCTGCAGAGTAAATGAGTGGTGTCACATTTAAAGATCCCCTTTAAGGTGTTTATTATTTTAACTTCTGTTTGCATCAAATGCAGTGATGTGCCGCTGATTTTCTTCATTGCACTGGTCATGACATGTTTGTGTTTCATATGATTCCTCATTTTAGTGATAACTTTCACTTGACAAAGTTTGCGTGTGCAGGATTTATCAGGGATTTACTGCATTTACAACCAGCAAAGCAAGATTTTATAGTATTTATATTTTTCGAATAATTATTGCAGATTGAATTTTTGAATATATTCGACTGTTCGTGCACACCTCTAGTTTGTGTTGGAGCAGTGAGTTTGACAGCACTGATCTAAAGTGTATCAAAAAAGTAAATTGTGGTATTTGTGAGCCTCCTTTTCTATTTGTGTGTGTGTAAATAAATAAATGATGAATGAACGAATGAATGTTCTGAGGTGTATATGAAAACAATCAATTAAATAATAAAATGAATGAATTTTGGGTTGTATTCTGAATTGGAATGACAGGAAGAAGAATTTACTGAATTATATATAATTAGATAATATAATTAGATTTCTAATGTGGAGCAAGAGAGTTAATTTATTAAATATTATGAAATATATAAACTAATAACAAATGTATGAAAGGTGGCGTTTCAAATGTCTATCCATCCATCCATCCAAATTTCATCCATTCATCCAAACATCCATCCATCCATCTTTACATCTATTCCATCCATCTTTTCATCCATTCATCAAAACATCCATCCATCTATTAAATATCATCCATTCAGCCAAACATCCATCCATCCATCAGCTTTACATCGAATCTAGCCATCTTTTCATATCCAGTCATCAAAACACGGCCATCCATCCATCTTTTCATCCATGTCAGCAAAACTCCATCCACTCTTTACAATCGAATCCATCCGCATCTTTTCATCCATTTCATCAACAACATCCAGCCATCCATCTTTACATCCATTCATCCAAACATTGCCATCCATCACACTTTACATCTAATCCATCCATCTTTTCATCCACTTCATCAAAACATCAGCATAGACCAGCCTTTTCATCCTATTCATCCAAACTCCATCCATTCCATCCATCACTTTACATCTAATCTATCCAATCGTTTCATCGCATTCTCAAAACATTACCATCCAATCCTATTTTCATCATTCATTCAAACATACCAGCCATCCCATTCTTTAACATCTAAATCCATTCCATCTTTTCGACCATTCCTAATCAAAACAGCCATCCATCCATCTTTACATCTAGTCCATCCATCTTTTCATCCATTCATCAAACACATCCATCCCTCCATCTTTACAGCCATGCATCCAAAAATCCATCCCCCCATACCTCCATCTTTAACATCTAACCCCATCCATCTTTTCATCATTCATCAAACCATCCATCCATCCATCTTTTCATCCATTCATCCAAACATCCATCCATCCCAACTTTACCTCTAATCCATCCATCTTTTCATCCATTCAAGCAGAACATCCATCCATCCATCTTTTCATCCATTCATCAAACATCCATCCATCCATCTTTACATCTAATCCATCCATCTTGTCATCCATTTATCATCAAACACATCCATCCATCCATCTTTACATCCATTCATCCAAACATCCATCCATCCATCTTTACATCTAATCCAGTTCATCAGCCATTCATCAAAAACATCCATCCACCTACTTTTCATCCATTCATCCAAACATCCATCCATCCATCTTTACATCTAATCTATCCATCTTTTTCATCCATTCATCAACAACATCCATCCATCCATCTTTTCATCCATTCATCCACAACATCCAGTCCATCCATCCAAACTTTACATCCATTCATCAAAAACATCCATCCATCCATTTTACATCCATTCATCCAAACATCCATCCATCCAACTTTACATCTAATCTATCCATCTTTTCATCCATTCATCAAAACATCCATCCATCCATCCATCTTTTCATCCATTCATCAAAACATCCATCCATCCATCCATCTTTTCATCCATTCATCCAAACATCCATCCATCCAACTTTACATCTAATCTATCCATCTTTTCATCCATTCATCAAAACATCCATCCATCCAACTTTTCATCTAATCCATCCATCTTTTCATCCATTCATCAAAACATCCATCCATCCATCTTTACATCTAATCCATCCATCTTTTCATCCATTCATCAAAACATCCATCCATCCAACTTTACATCTAATCTATCCATCTTTTCATCCATTCATCCAAACATCCATCCATCCAACTTTACATCTAATCTATCCATCTTTTCATCCATTCATCAAAACATCCATCCATCCAACTTTACATCTAATCTATCCATCTTTTTCAAATCCATTCATCCAAACATCCATCCATCCATCTTTACATCTAATCCATCCATCTTTTCATCCATTCATCAAAACATCCATCCATCCATCTTTACATCCATTCATCCAAACATCCATCCATCCATCTTTACATCTAATCCATCCATCTTTTTCATCCATTCATCAAAACATCCATCCATCCATCTTTACATCCATTCATCCAAACATCCATCCATCCATCCATCTTTACATCTAATCCATCCATCTTTTCATCCATTCATCAAAACATCCATCCATCCATCTTTTCATCCATTCATCCAAACATCCATCCATCCATCTTTACATCTAATCCATCCATCTTTTCATCCATTCATCAAAACATCCATCCATCCATCTTTACATCCCATTCAGCAAACATCCATCCATCCATCTTTACATCTAATCCATCCATCTTTTCATTCCTTCATCAAAACATCCATCCATCCATGTTTTCATCCATTCATCCAAACAGCCATCCATCCATTCTTTACATCTAATCTATATCCTCTTTTCATCCATTCATCAAAACATCCATCCATCCATCTTTTCATCCATTCATCCAAACATCCATCCATCCATCCAACTTTACATCCATTCATCAAAACATCCATCCATCCATCTTTACATCCATTCATCCAAACATCCATCCATCCATCTTTACATCTAATCTATCCATCTTTTCATCCATTCATCAAAACATCCATCCATCCATCTTTTCATCCATTCATCCAAACATCCATCCATCCATCCATCTTTTCATCCATTCATCCAAACATCCATCCATCCAACTTTACATCTAATCTATCCATCTTTTCATCCATTCATCAAAACATCCATCCATCCAACTTTTCATCCATTCATCAAAACATCCATCCATCCAACTTTTCATCCATCCATCAAAACATCCATCCATCTTTTCATCCATTCATCAAAATATCTATCCATCCAACTTTACATCTAATCCATCCATCTTTTCAT
Source organism: Cyprinus carpio (assembly GCF_018340385.1). Classification (NCBI taxonomy): domain Eukaryota; kingdom Metazoa; phylum Chordata; class Actinopteri; order Cypriniformes; family Cyprinidae; genus Cyprinus; species Cyprinus carpio. Next base: position 20,402,859 of record NC_056581.1, on the reverse strand, counting down.
CCATCCATCTTTACCTCCATCCATCCATCTTTTCAAACCTTTCAAACAAATCCTTCTTCAATCCTTTTTCTATTTAAAAATTAGTACACATTTCTTTGAATTTTAATTCATTTTATTTCTACTTACATTCAGTTCTGCATCACTTCAGTTCACATTTGGAGCTGAACTGGAACTGAAGTCATTTCTCAGTTCAGTTCTGACCGGCCCACAATATGAGTTTGAGTAAATGATGAAGTGTTTTCATTTCTAGCTGAACTGTTCATTTAAAGAGGCGTCCCGTCACACTCGAGCGGCCCGTCCTATTACAGCCTCAACCAGCAGCCGCAGTTTCTTTACGGCACGAACTGCTTTTCAGAGTAGAGCGGAGAGCACTCATAATTACATCAGCCTCACGACGAGGAAGAGAAGTCAATTTATTACAGCACGGGAGAGGCAAACATCTGCTTGCCAGATCTGGGATTGTATCGTGGGGGGGAAACAGCAAGCGATCGCAGCAGGTGGGCTGTTTCACTTGTTGAAGAGCTCCTGAAAGACTTCGTCTGCGGCCTCCTACACAGGTTGTCGAGGAGCACTTCACAAACCGTCAGCCTCGTGAACGTGTTGCGTTTGCGTTCGGAATGGGGAAATATATACACCGCATTATTCTTTCAACATTCAAAGCAGAGGCAGCAGCGGCGGGTTAAAACGCTTCCAGCTTGTCAGCGCAGCTTTCTGTTCTTAAGAGGAACATTTTCCAGCTCCAGGGATTTTCAAAGCAAGATCCGACAAAAGAAACTTCAGAGAAGATGCACTGCGACACGCTGAAGGACACGCAAGCTACCAAAGCAGCTGGTCAATGTTCTGCATCAGTTTCAGACGCAGACTTTTGCCTTCACACTATTAAAGCTTCAGAGAGATGATCAGGATTTCAAGGTGAACTACAAACCACTCCACTTCAAAACCTTAAACTATATATTTATAAATAAAAATACATAAAATAAAAATATAATAAATAGAAATTATAAAATAAATAAAATAATAAAAAAGTACTAAATAATTCCCTTTCATATAAACACCTCATCAATAATATAAGAACAGAAAAATCAAAACACACCCACTGCTCCAAAATCCTTAGTGCAGAATAGAAAAAAAATATAAATATAAATAAATCAAAAATAAATCAAATACAAATAACATAAATGAAACACATGGCAACTACTTAAATAAACCTATAATAAACAACAAATAAAAATAATAAATAAAAATACCAACAGACAAACACAAACAAATAAATAAATAAAACAAAGACCCTAACAACCACATTCAGGAAAACTAAAAATAATATAAACTACAAACAAATAATTAAAATAACACACCTAGGAAACACACAGAAAATAAAATAAAAAACCAAATATAATATATAAACTAAATAATAAATACAGAACCAAAACTACAAACGAGTGAATGATTAAATATACAATACAAATAAATCAATACAAATAACATGAACAAAATAAAAATATTAATAAAATAAACACCTAGAAATCACATAGCAATGCACTAAAACCACTCCAAAAACTTTATCAAATAATATAAATACAAATATAAATCTAAATAAAATAAATTGAACAAATTAAACTAAATTGAATAAATAATGTTTATAACTGTTTAACTAAACTAAACAACCCCCTAGAAACCACACAGCAATGCATTACAAACCACTCCAAAAGCCTTAGAAACAACTCTAGCATCGTGCCAGTGACCTCAACACAGACAAACAACACGTACGTTTTCTTTATTAAACACAGAAGTCTGAATACACTCACTGTTTGAGGTCTAACTGAAGTTAGAAATAATAAACACCTTAACGGAGACCTTTAAAATGCAAATGGATCCTCCGAGTACTAATCCAGCTAGGTGGTTATGTATTTATTTTATACAGATGGTGAGCGTTCACAGGTGTGTGTTTCAGAATTATCAGATGGTGATCGTTTCACAGTTATAATACAAGTAAGACACACTGTTTGATTGGGTTAGTGAGTGCGGAGACTGACCGTGACGATGACGGTGGCCGTGGGCTGCTCCGCGTTTGGGCCACTGATGTTCTATGGCGACACGCCAGGTGTAGTTGGGCGGTGTCGGACAGACGCGACCTGTTTGATGATCGGTTGTGGTCGATGGTGATGTAGAGTTCCCTGTCATCGGCGGGTCGATGATCTCCTCGGTTCTTCAGCCACTCCACCTGCTTAGACACACACAAACAGAGCTCAGACACACAACAGACGTCCATCCGCTCATCACTCCATTAATCCAGGTTTCTGCTTATGTTTCAGTAAAGTCTGAAGTGTATGATTGTGTGTGTCAAAAAGCTGTCAAGTATCGAACATCAAGTTCCTCTTTATTTCCCCCCGACAGAGTCACGCAGGTTAGATGGGAGGTACAACACGGCTACACAAGTAGTACGGCTTTAATGCTCTTTTATATAGGAGCTTCTGTTATGGTCACAATTGGCAGAGAACGAGACTGTTTTAGAGCTGATTGAACTGACTGTACCATCATGCAGATCTTCCTTCATTCAGACGACGACCAATCACGCTCACCGTGAGCCTAATGAGGGACTCTTTCAAAGGGAAAAGCAGACACCTAGCAACCACCTAAATACTCCCCTTAGCAACCACACAGCAAACGCCTTACCAACCAGCTCCCAAAAACCTTAGGAATTAATGAATGAATGAATAATGTTTTTTATTTTTTATTATTCTATCTTAATTAAATTTTATTTTAGACTTTTGTGTCCTTTTTTTTCTTCTTGTTTACCTGACATAATTTTTTCTGTACAAAACAAATATTATGCACTTATATAAACCATGCGCAAAAAGAAATGTAACGAAATAATAAAAAAAACAATACAATATCAATAAATAAATATCATATAAAATAAATATATAATATAAAAAACAATAAAAAAATTAAATACTAAATTATTAAATAGACTTACCCATTAACCACTCTAAACCACCCCCGCATTCCACATATCACAACTACAAACCACTCCTTAATACAAATAAATTAATAATAACTGAATGAACACCTAGCAACCACAGAGCAAAGCAAAAAAAAACAAAATAAAAACAAAATCCTAGCTTCGAGTACAAACATCAACATCACCCACACTTTCTACATAAAACACAGGAGTCTTCTGCATCCAATCAACTGTGAAAATACTGAGTGCTGTCACCTGCAGGAAATAAAACCTGAATTTGTTTTGTTGCTGATTTTGGGCAGAAATCTGCGCGGCTGCTCTGTATTTGTGGGGGTGCACAACCTGCAGAAAACCTGAATTTTGTTTTGCTGCTGATTTTGGGCAGAAATCTGAGAGCTGAAATCCTCATCAATGAGCAGTAAACGCACAGTAAACAACGAGACACACTGACGGGCGAAGGAAATTAAGACGCAGAATGAATGAATTTATTTCTTATAATTTTATTTATGCTGCCTCTAAAAATAATCTTGATGGCTTCCTGCTCTCATTAAAGAACTAAGTATTGCATATGATTGCACAGTTTTCCTTTTTATCGTCTTCCATTACGGTTTATTAATGTTTAATGAGTTGGCCATGTGTGTGCGTGTGTGTGTGTGTGTGTGTTTTTTTTTTTTTTTTTATATATATGCGGACGGAACAAGAGCAAACCGAACCGACAAACGCAGACACCCTGCAAACGCCATTCAATTGAGTTGATGTGTCTTTATCGTTCAATCCTGTGATGTAATCAGAGAAACGCTGCTATTGAGAGACGCAGAAGACAACAAAATCAATGCAGATTACCCACAAATCCACTGGGCTCTCGGCCTGAGGTGATTATATTATGCCCCCAAAAAACTAAAAAAAAAAACAAAATAAAAAAACACAATAATCCGACTGAGTGTTTATATACAAAAGATTTACGAAGCAACTATTTCCTCATTAAATAAATTACGTTCGATCAGCCGTCGGCCCCTGAGGGGCCCCTGAGGGACCCGAGTGTCTGTTCGTCCCCAGAGACACACATTCATTAAGTTGTCACTCTGTACTACGCCAATGAGTGAATCTCATGAAAGTGTGTAAAATCACACAGAAATCAACAGAAAACCACTGCAAATTGTTTTGCATGACGATAAAGAAGCTTCATTGACTTCTGACATCTTTTCCATGACAATTAAACATTTTCCTTCTAATTTTAAAATTTAATATCAAAAAAAAAAATTAACTATCAAAAAAAATAATTAATTAAATAAAAAATAAAAAAAAAAAGAAGAAGAAGTTATAATAATACATTTATTGTTAAAATGGGAAAACACATATTTGGATGTCAAATAATATTAATTCTAAATAATAATAATAATAATCATAATAATAATTTTAGAAATGTTGCCTTGGCAATTTACTGAATTTATTTCTTTTTTTTTCTGTTTTTGAGCTATGCAGATCAGCATATTACAATGATTTCTGAAGGATCATGTGAAAAACTAACATTTTTTTTCATCATAGTTTTCGTTGTAACGAAATTAACACTAGAATGTTTAGCGTCATATATTCAAATAAAAAATCTAAAATAACTCAAAATCAATAAAAGCTAAAAGTAAACTCAAAAATAAACAAAGTGTTAAGAATAAACCCAAAAATGCTAAAGTGATAGCCGTCCTATTATCTATTTTTATTTAAAATATTTTTAATTAGTTTTGTTTATATTTTTTCTGTTAAAACTAATACTAGTCATTTTAGAAACATTACCGCGGCAACTAACTTAAAAATAAAGTATATTTAATATTTTACTTCAAAAACAAAAAAACAATACAATTCATAAAAAAAACATCACCAACTAAACTAAAAAAAAAATAAATTATAATTTTTATTTTAAGTAACCTTTTTTTCAGATTCTTTTTTGTTTCAGATCATGTTAGTAACATCTTTTTATTTTCTATTCTATACTATTTTTTCATTTAATAACTATACTATATATATCTTATATATATAGATTATATATATATATTGACTTATATATTTTAATATATATATTATATAGAGATAATATATATATATATATATATATTATAGATATAGTATACTTATATCTATATTAAGTTTATGTCATTTTTTGTCTTCTTTTAGTTTTAAATCTTTTTTATGTCTCCCAGGCCATACTCTTACAAAGTTTTATTATATATATTACAATTAATTTTAATTTTTTTTTTTTTTTTTAATTTTAATAATTAAAGTTTTAGTAATTATTTTACTACTTCTAATAACTAATATTAGTAATTTTTAGTGCAACTAATTTTTAAAATATTTTTATTTCAAGTAAGTATTTTATTATTATATATTTTATTATATTATTATAAATAATTAATAATTGAAGTATTATTAAAATAAATAATATCATGTTTATTTTTATCATCATACATTTTTCATGTTTTATTATTTATATTTTAAACATGTTTTTTTCTGGTTTTAAGCTTAGTTTAAGGGTGATAACTCGTGAGTGAATGTAGTGTCTGTGAGCTGCAGTTCAGGTGTGCATCTGTGCTGAAGATCAGCCAATACCACACGCAGTTCACGGGGCACCCTGTCTCTCTCTCTCTCCCTCGCTATCCTATCACCGTCTTTCACCCACACAGACGCTCGTTCATCGTCTGAATTGTCTCGCGAGACATTCAGAGCAGTAATTGCACATCTATTCACGGAAGTATAATTTGCCTACATGTCAGTCGTCAAAAGTGTTTTCTCCGTCATCTCTCCTCAGAAAGGTGGCATAGAAAATGAAGAGAAGAAATAAGGAAGGATAGGAAAGGGTAAATGTGAGTCATGCAAAACTCACCAGCACAATGACGATAAGAGTGTGGTTTGTCCAGGTGCATTGATATTACGGTTGCTATGTGTGTGGGTTATGAAGGAGATGTGAGCTACTGTTCACAACAAGATTTGGCATGCAGATTTTTGTATTGTTTCTTAAAAACATCTCCTTCTGCTCATCAGGGTTGGCATTATTTGATAAAAAAAAATACGTGTAAAAATATGAAATATTATGATAAATTTTAAAACAGTTGTTTTGCTATGTGAATATCTGTTTAAAGTGTAATTTGATTTCTGGTGATGTGGCACAGCTGTATTTTCCAGCATCATTACTCCAGTCTTCAGTGTCACATTGATCTTTCAGAAATCATTCTAATATGATTGATTTGCTGCTGGCGAGAAACATTTCTGATTATTATCAATGTTGACAACAGTTTGTGCTGCACAATATTTGAGTGGAAAACGGATAGCATTGTTAAAAATTTTTTTTTTCAGGATTCACAAATGAACAGAAATTTCAGAAGAACAAGTTTATTTGAAACAGAATCTTTTGTGGCATTATAAAACGTCTTTTGTTCGGGTTTTAATGCATCGTTTGCTGAATAAACAGGGTTAAGGTCTGAGCAGATCCTTATATAAACACTAGAGGATAGATGATCTGGTTGAGGACAGACGCGGCGTCTGAAGTGACACCAGCCGCTGACGCTGATTATCAGATAGCCTCCTGCGCTCATATTCATGAATGGAAATTAATACAAGTTCTATATTATCAGCAATACAGGCAGAAGCATTCGGCAGTCCAATTATTGTTTGTGGCTCCATCAAAAGAAGCTGACATCAATTTACTTTGGAGTGCAGCTGTGTGTGTGTGTGTGTGTGTGTGGGTGTGTGTGTGTGGTGTGTGTGTGTGTGGTGTGTGTGTGGTGTGTGTGTGTGTGTGTGTGTGTGTGTTGGAGACGTTAGATGTCTCTGTTGTGATCGGGGATGAAGGAAAAACCTGCATTAATATTTAATGTAAGCGGGCAGTAAATTACAGTGCTTTAAATGACGAGCAGCGGTTTTAAATAATCTTCCAGTCTGATCAGAAACAGGAGGACTTTGGCAGATCGAAGGGCCGTCCCTGCGATTCTCTTCACACACACTGGTTTTGTTGCCAAAACAAGTCCTGATAAACTAGTTCGGCAAACGCAGCAATGATGAGATCCAGCCGAGATGAAGGAGTGAAGAAGCGTACAAATGAAAAGAGGACAGTAAAAGCAGGTTCACGATCCTCAGATTTCAGAGGGCGGCGGATGCAAAGCGACTACCCGATCTCTGTGAATTATTCACGTGCCACAAGACATTATTACAGCTTATTAGGAAGCATTTCACACAAAAACAAAAACCCTGTTGAGTCGTGAAGCGCTCAGATCCATTCCACAGAAAATAATAACACAAGAAAAACAACAGAGATCCAGAGCGCTGTTGTTATTTCACGAGGGAAAGCACGACACTATCACTGACTAATTCTGTCAAGAGTTATCTGTACTGGTCTGATTTATCTGATAGTTTTCAAGCTATTACCTTATTTTTATTCACTTTTTATTTATTCTGATTAAAAATATATAATATACTATAATACTATTACATATGCGTTCAATTATTATGAATTTATTCTATAACAAGCACCTTCAATTAAATAATTCTTGATTTAATGCTTTAATGCACAAAATATACAAAATTAAAAATAAAATAAAAAATAGGGGTCAGTAAGACATGAATACTTCAGTATTAAATATAACTAAGGAATACTACTAACGCAAACATAAATTCATCAAGGAATGCCTGAAATTGATCAAAATGAAGTGCAGTAAAGACATTTAATAATGCTCCAAAAAGATTTCTATTTCAAATAAATGCTGTTCTTTGTGATCTTTCGTAATCATCTGTGAATCCTGAAAAATAAAATGCTCTCACAGTTTCCACAAAAAATATCTGTGGGGGGGGGCAGCCGAAAAAAAAAAAACAAAAAAAAAAAAGGGGCACAATGTGTTCAACATTGATAATAATCAAGTGAAATGTTTCTTGAGCATCAGCCCAATCATCATATATAGACATGATTTCTTAAGATCATGTGACACTGAAGGACTGGAGTAATGATGCTGAAAATACAGCTGCAGCATCACATCAGAATTAAACTTAGCGAATTTCACAGAGAAACAGCTGTTTTTAAATTAGTAATAATATTTCACTATTTTTTACTGTATTTCTGATCAAATAAATGCAGACACTGCTGAGGTCAGAAGTAGACTAGCTTTTCAAAAAGCATCAAACAAACCATGATATTATTCATACTGTCACAGTTGGGCATTATATCATTTATTGGGCATATTCAACTTTTCTCTGTTTCTTCTGATAGCTGAAGTGACTTAAATGGCAATAGCGCAACATTTCAAATGATTATTAAAAACGTTGTAAAAATCTGCTTTCGAGGCAGCCATGCCATTAAAACACACAAAATCAGAAGTGTAAACACATCCACGTCTTCTTCATTTTATAATCACACTTTTTCGCGTGGTAAATGTTCCATGCCACACGTCTTCAACGATGGCTTCATTAATACTGGCATAAGTGTTCAGTATATGAAATGCACTCATTTTGGAAAAAAACAGACTAGCTCCCTATCCCAGACGCGCTCTCTATAACGAACCCCTACAAACTGCAGACTAATGAGAAAACAGACCAAGACACGTCCCTCCTCATATATGACAGGACAAGACGTCGGCTGTGCCTCACTCGACAGTAACCCATGACTTCTGGACACACCGCAGTGTCCAATGTCTGTGCAGTCTGTAATCTCAATATGAGCTCAAAAAGGATTCCTCTATCGAAGGATCTGGAGCTCATTTTAATCGATCTAAACTCTTACCTGCAATCTACATTTTCTGAAAGCAATCTGAGATGAAGTTAGGATGATGTCGCTGAGTTAAAATGCACTTCATGAGAAGCTGATCTTTAAAATGGGGTCTTCCTCTGTTTTCTTGTTCCTTATCATAGGGAGGGTGTTTTTGCGGCGAAAGGTTAAAGGTCACGGACCTAATAAATACTGACCTGCCAGCATCCAGCACAAACAATGAAAAATCCATGCTTCTATTCTGAGAATCATAATATTCCCAAAATATCAATACTGAGATTCTGGCTTATAGTGTTTGCGTCACCAAAAACTTACAGAATAGTTCTGGCTTCACTGACTAACCCTTTAAAATAGAATAGAATAGAATAGAATAGAATAGAATAGAATAGAAAAGGAAAAAAGAATTAAAATATACATATACATAATATAAATCAAAGTTCTGGCTTCACTGACTAACCCTCATGTTAAAATAAAATAAAAAAAATAAAAAAAAAAAAACCTTTTTTTAAATAAAATAATACAACAAGAAAAATAAAATAAAACAAAAAAAAAAAAAATAAAATAAAGAATTAAATATACATATACATAATATAAATCAAGTGAATGATCTGAAATAATATAAGAATATGACAAATTAATCTCAAACATTACATAATTAATAATGCATTTTAAAAATAAAAATTGCCTATGTATGTATGTTTATTATATACATATGTAATGTTGAATTTTAATGTCATTTTAATAAATACAATAATCATAAAAACAATAATATAATATAATTGTTTTTTTTAAATAAAACAAATTCTTTTTCTATTCTATCTTCTTGTTTTCTTTTTATTTATTATAAAATGACCCTTTAACACTAGCATTTTCTATTCTTTTGACTTGTTATATTCTTATTAAAAAAAAGACTCTAACACTAACGTTCCCTATACCTTTTCTGTTATATTTCCTTGGTTTTCTTTTTTTTTATTATAAAAAGACTTGTCACAGAACTTACATATTATTGCTCTTTTGTTGGTATTGCCTCTATTGTCTTCAATAAGTCACTTTGGATAAAAGTGTCTGCTAAATGTAAATATACATATAAATATATATAAATATATAAATATATATATATATATATATATATATATATATATATATATATATATATATATATATATATATATATATATATATATATATATATAAGGCAGCATGAACATTCTGCTAAACATCTCCTTCTCTGTTTTACAGAATACAGTCATTCTCAAGGTTTTGGAGCAGAGCTCTGGCAGTATTTTCATTTTTGGCTGAACTGGCTCTTTTAAAGCCTCCCGAAGCGCAGCACAATAGCCGTGGACCGCAGCGGGCCGGTTTTCATCTCCACTGAAGATAGTTTCCAATCCTCTGGCATCTCCCTGGACGAGTCTATTCTCAGAGCGCTGTGGGCCTTCACCACACGACTCTGCAGGACCGCGGCTTCCCGAGCGCCGCCTGAATGAAAGCGCGGCTGTCATGGCAACGGTGTGAGCGTCACCTCTGAACCCCGTCTTTATCTGTGGCTCTGACGAGAGCCTTCGAGAGGCAGCGGAAAGAAAAGAAGAAATGAAAACACAGAGCTCTTTCTCTGCAGCCATTCAAGTCCATTTTATGAGCTCGAGAAGACAGCCGCCGGAAAACAGGGTCATGAAAAAGAGCGTCACCCGCTTGTGAGGAAGCAGAAAAACTAAACCAATAATGACCTCCTGCTCTTACGCTCAATATTAAATACATATCAAATATACAGTGCATAATGGACACATTATAGTATCAAAATAAATAAATACCACATTACTAAATATTATATTTATAATGACATCCTCACTGCCGGTTCTGTTCTGATGATACAGATATGGACTATATAATATATAAATAATACATATACTGTGATTTTTGGAAATTATCTCTATATATATAATACATATATAGAATACACTAGTTTAACAAATCTAAAATAATACATACTACATTACTACACATAATATTTATAACGATCACTGCAGCTCTAAAATTAGAGCCATAGAATATATTTTAAAAATGATATATTTTTTTATTTTATTAGGATTTATAATACACATGATATAAATAACTAGAACCAGGCAATATATTAAATAAAGATTAATTAATACTGTGAATATTAATTACAATTATAATATATAATATAATAATATAATAAATATTAAACATTATATAAATAAATATGATATATTTATTATGATATACAGTGATATATTAATAATTAAATATATAGTGAATATTGGTTATTTTTTATATATAAAATATTATTTTTATTCATCATATATATATATATATATAATATATATTTTTTTTTTTTTTTTTTTTTTGTTTTTTCAGGATGAGTTTTAACCTCATTTTTACTATGTTTTCCTATAAAATTGTGAATCTATGTTGACACAATGATTCTTTTATCAAAATGATGGTTTCTCTGGCTGAAATGCAGTCACCGTTTCAGAGTAAACACACAAATATCGGCCCGTATGGAGTATTATTTTGTGAAATTTGAAATGACTGTTTTGTTTGTGGTTTCCGCTCTTGATTTAGTGCAGTAGAAGCGCAGAGAGAAGGGGAGCATATGTGAATAACTCAGTCACACGAGATGATTCATCTGAATTACCCAGAAGCCCTCGCCAGATCTCCAAACCGAGTCATAAAGGCTGAGGATTCATCTGTCGACAACAGAAGCCGCCGCAGACGTGGACTTCCTGAAGCGAGTTTAGAAGAACTTTCCAACTGGATCGAGAGTCTGCTGATTACTTCCCTCTGGATATATAGTTTAGAAGAACTTTCCAACTGGATCGAGAGTCTGCTGATTACTTCCCTCTGGATATATTCATTTCATATCATTATATGTTCTAAATAGTATATAAATAAACTATTAAACGTTATTTAAATAAATATTATTATTATTAAATATATTTATAATGTTTATAATTAATATGACATTTAATATCACAATAAAAAAATATATATACTTAAATAAACATGAAATACGATGTGAAAAAAAAATAAAATAATATTATAACAATAATCATAAAAATATTAAACAAAAAATAAAAAAAATATTAAACATTACATAAAAATATTATATTATTTAATATATGTATAATTGCATATTAAATATACTGTGAATATTAGATACATTTTGTATTAGTATATAAAGATGTATAAGAAATATTACAAATAACTAGACCTGGGCAATATATTAAATAAATATGAAATATACCTTCAATATTAAATTGAATTATATTATTCAATATCACACATATTAAACATTATTTAAATTAATTAAATATAGTATATATTGAAATATATATATATATATATATATATATATATATACAATATCTATATATATATATATATAGTAATTATTAATAATATCATTATAAATAAAAATAATCATTTTTTAAAATATTTGTCCCAATTAATTTTGAGAAGAAAAATCATGCCTTGATTTTTACTACATTTTACTTACATTAAAAACTAAAAAAAAAAAAAAAAAAAAAAAAAAAACTTTTTTTTAATTATAATGATTTCCTCTCGTGCATTTGTGATTACATTTAGGACTAACATCCACCGAGTCTCTTCAGTCACTTCATAATCAGATGAGCACAAACTCATCATGTAAAAAGACAAAGACAGACGCTAATCTCAGATTATCAGGAGTGTAATTACGATCATTTCCAGAAGATAAAATGTCACTAATCCTCCAGCTACAGAAACGCCGTCAAAGAAACGCTGAAGAAAAGCTGGAAACAATTAGTTGCAGAAGTACCGTGGTTAAATATACAAGCGTTTGTTCACGAGGGAAGCACAGAACAAATGTGGACGAGAAAACAAACTCGGGACGACAATAGACGATTACATTACAGCATAATCCAGGTGCATAATCAGATTGTTCTCGCGGATGACAAAACCCGGCGGATCAAACACTCACTCTGAACTCTGCGTCGCTCTGAACTCCATCTGCTGCGGGAGACACGGTTTCCCGTTTAATAAACGATCACCACACATCTCCATACAAACACACTGGAACAGACACGAGCGTCTGCTTCTGTTGGGAGCGTTCACAGACCTCTTGAAAACACCTTCATTTGAGTTACAAAAAGGAAGCAGCTAAATAAATAAATAAATACATAAATAAATAATGTGTGTTGTAAAATGAGTAAATACAATTATATATGCATAAATAAAACTATAAAAAAATCTAAAATATTTTATACTATTAGATTTTTATTAAATATGCTGTGAATATTCGATATATTTTAGATGATTATATAAGGATGTATACTAAATATATAAATAACTGGAGCTGGGTGATATATGAAATAAATTTTAAATGCTGTGAATAATAAAACATTTTATTTATATACTGTGTATTATTGAATATTACATTTAATTATATGTTAAAATATTATATAACACAAACCTTATTTATAGAATGTTATTTTATTAATATAATCCGTAATCGTAATATTGTTAAATAAAGTATTTATTATAAAATACATCATAGTGCTTATAACTAAATAGCATTAAAACATATTAGGAATATTGATAATTTTGATAAAATATCCTTTATAAAATTAAAAAGATATGATAGTAATATTAAGCCTGTATTTAGATGTATATTTATACAGATTTTTGCTTATAAAATCTAGACTCATTCCAATGCCTCTAAGAGAGAGAATCAGACAGGAAGGAGTCAGACGGACGGAGCAGCAGTCACATTAAAACAGTTCATCAGTGTAATGGATGTGTTTCTTTAGCGCCTGATTCGCGTGAGTGTCGTTCTGGAGGGACTAAGTGAGAGACACACACACACACACACACACACACACACACACCACTCTCCTCTGGACAGAAGACAGACAAACTCACTCACACCACTCACACAGACAGACACACACACTACACACACACACCACACACACACCACACACAAACACACACACCAAACACACACCACTCTCTCTCTCCACTCACAAACACTAAGACACACAGATAACACTCAGATCACACACACACACACCAACACACACACACACACTCAGACACACACAACCCACACAGACACACCCAACATAACACTACCTGACACACACCACACACACACACAACAGGATCCTGACACACACAGACACACAGACATACACTCACACACACACAGACAAACACGACCACACACACACACAACACACACACCCACAGACACACACACAGACCACACACACAGACACAGACACATACACACCCACCACTCAATCACTCAACCCACACACCACACACACACACATACACACACACACACACACCCACACAACCACACAGAACACACACACACACAGAAACACACACACACACAACAACCACACACACACCCCACACCAACAGACCCGATACGCACACACACACAACACATACACACACAGACACCAGACACACCCCCACAGACTTCATGATACACACACACACACACACCCCACACACACACACAACAGGACATACATGGAGGCCAAAACACAGACACCCACAGCCACAGACAGACAGGGACAGACACACCCACTCACACTCTCAAACTCACACAACACACACACACACACAGACACACAACACACAACCACACTCTCACACACACACACACCAGACAAAGACATAAAAAAAACGCACACACAGACACAGACACAACACACAGACCACAACCACAGAACACCACACACACACAGACACAAATCACACACAGACATGCATACATTGATGCATTAATATTAAAATATTATGTGATATAGATAACCATTTTGTATTAGTATATAACGAGGTATAAGAAATCATTAAAATAACTACTGACTGCGGTAATATATTAAATAAATATGAAAATATACCTTTCAATATTAAATGAAAAATTAATATTATTCAATATCACACATCATTGAAACATTATTTAAATTAATTATCTATATATATTCTATATATACTATATATATATATAGGGTAATTATAATAATATTCATTATAAAATTAAAATCACACTCACAGACCCCACACACACACACACACACACACAACACACACACACCACACAGAACAGGACACCAAACAACACACACACACAGACACACACACACACACACACACGCACCAAACAGACACCCACACCAACACACAGACACAGACAAAGGACACACAAAAACACACACACACACACACCACACCCCACACACACACACACAACAGGACACAGACACCACAGACCACACACCCAAACAGACACACAAACACAACACACACCACACACACAACACACACTCACAGACACACACACACACACACACACACAACACACCCAGACACAGACACACACAAACACACACACAACACACACACACACGACAAACACACAGGACATAGACCCACAACAATCAAAAAACAAAACACGACCACACCCACAAAAACAAAAAGACCAAGGGACACCCACAAACACACCCACCATACACACACAAGGACACCACA
Source organism: Cyprinus carpio (assembly GCF_018340385.1). Taxonomy (NCBI): domain Eukaryota; kingdom Metazoa; phylum Chordata; class Actinopteri; order Cypriniformes; family Cyprinidae; genus Cyprinus; species Cyprinus carpio. Next base: position 20,387,605 of record NC_056581.1, on the reverse strand, counting down.
CAACACACACCACAGACAACACACACACCACACACACACACAGCACACACACACACACACAGCAAACACAGGACACACACAACACACACACACAGACACCGCACACACACACACATAGATGTACACAAACACACGACACACACAACACACCAACAGACCATGACACACACACAGACTCACAGCACAACACACACTCTCACTCCTAGTCACAACACACCAACACAGGCACACACACACACACACACACCCCACACAGACACAGGTACACGACACACACACACACAGACCACAGGACACAGACACAGGACACAGACATACACTCCACAGACACACACTCACCCACTCACAGACACACACTCACACACACACACACAGACATACACTCACAGACACACACACACACACACACACCTCTCCAAACCTGCCCACCGCTCAGAACGGAGCCAAAGAGCAGCCGCCCACTTCTCTGCTTCTGAAAGCATTTCTAACATTCACTCTCTCCACAGGGATTTCAAGAGTCAAACGAAGCAGATCTGAGATGAATCACAGCATTATTAACTTTGAAGAAGAAATCGGATCCAATGAACCACTCATCTCATGAATGATGCATGAAAATCATAAACAAAAAATACAAAATTCAAGCTACTTAACTACAGAAATAAATACTATTTCTATTTCAAATAAACACTGCTCTTTTGAACTTTCTATTCATCTGTGACATACAAAATAAATTTTTATCAATCTCAAGGATGCAGACACGGTGATCAAAAGTGTCAGTAATAGACATTTCTAATTTACAAAGAGATTTCAATTTCCAAAAAATGCTGTTCTTTTGAACTTTTCTATTAGTATCATCTGTGAACGTCGTGAAAAATAAAATGCATCACAGTTTCACAACAAAAATATTGTGCAGCACAACTGTGTTCACATTGATAATAATCAGAAATGTTTCTTGAGCAGCAAATCATCATATTAGAATGATTTCTGAAGATCATGTGACACTGAAGACTGGAGTAATGATGCTGAAAATACAGCTGCGCATCACAGAAATAAATAACAGTTTAACAGATATTCACATAGAAAACAGCTGTTTTAAATTATAATAATATTTAACATTTTTGATCAAATAAATGCAGCCTTGGTGAGCAGAAGAGACTACAAAATCATTAAAAATCTTACCGGACTCAAACTTTTGAACAGTAGTGTACAGTACACAAATATATAAAGCTGTCTAAGAGTAAAGCTGTTATGTCATCTGCAATGCTTCATGTTTTTTCAGGTTTATGGGTAGTGCAATTCTTCAGTGTGAATTCTGCTCTAAAACACGTTCTCAGAACTAAGATGAAATCCCTCGTGTGGCTCTACAGAAGCAGATATCATCAGTGAACAGCTTCAGAACGAATTCTGCGCGCCTCTCAAGTTTCAGACGTTATCGTGACCCATCAGCGTCTGTGGACGTGACGCTTGAGCTCCGTACAAACACTGGCACTTCAGCAACTTCTTTAACGGCAGAACGGACTGAAATCAATTGCATTGTGTTCTTTTATTTGCACATACATTCAGCATCCTCTCTCTCTGGATGTAATTACCCAGAAGGCCAGTTGGTTATTTGCCGCTGCGAATGTGCAGGATGTCATTAACGGCGGACCTGCAGCTCTGAAAGCGTGCTGTTCACGGCCCTGCGGCGTCCTGTTTACGCTCTCCAAGAGAGAAAGAGCTCTTATTGCATTGCGTGATCCATGTAATTTCATTCCTGACTTGTTATTCTTCTCATTACGTGCCTGAATCTTTCCTCCCGTCCTCCGCAATGCTGCGCGGAGAGAGAACGAGAGACAGCGAACCGCTTTGATTTGAGCAGCAGACGGCTGTCACATTCAGAGCGATGTGATATGATTTCACACAATTATGAATGCATGTTTTTATGAACCTATAAACCTAAAGATGCATGCTGAAATTAGCTTTGTGGACATATAAATGTACAAAAAACAGATAGTAAGAAGGTATCATGCAATGATAAAATGCCAATGCAAACTATATAAAAATTAAAAAAAAAAAAAAAAAAAATCAAAAATAAAAACCTAAACTTTAACTAAAATTAACATGAAAGCAAAAAAAAAAAATTATATATCTGAAAATTATTTAAAAGCAAAAAAAAAAAAAAAGAATTTTCAAAAATCATGTTTTTTACTATGTAATCACATTTTTATTGTGTTAGCTGTAATTTTTTAACCTAATCAAAATAACCCAACTGCAGTTTGATTGAGATTAACTGGAAAAAGTGTTAAAAATGGAGTTATCTGTTTTTGCAAATGAACTCTTCATATATATAAAATATTAACAAACATTAATAGTATCTCATTGATGCTAAAATAACACCACTTCAACAACAATAATAATAAAAACAATGAACCTATACTATATTAGATAAGAAAAAAAGCAGAAAAAAAATAATATATATGTGTTTGTTTGAGCTGAGAAACATAATGGCACAAACAAATGATGGAAGATAGAAAATAACTTCAGCAGAATATGCCAAGTGAAATGAAGCGGGCGCCATCTGTGATGTACAATCTTCCCCGACGCAAATTGCTTTTAATGTGAGAGTGAGATATTTCTGCTGCCAGAGAGGGCTGTTGTGGTGATTCAGGTCCTTGCTCTGATGAAGGAAGAAATTGTTCCGAGTTTGTGGAATTGCTGGGAAACGGCTCCCTTCTGTTTACGGCCCATTTGTTCCATCAGCATTTCCACCTGCAATAAAGCTTTCCGGCTTCTGGTCACTTCACTCGCCTTTTCCAGGTCAAGCGTGGGTCCTTTCAGAGCGAATCAAAGGAAACGCACTCCGGCGCCAATCAGCATCCTCCCCGGACACACCCATCTAACCTCACAAACAACTCTCTCTTTCACTCAACGAAAGGAGCTCGTGTTTGGTTAAGTGCTGCTGGACGGTTATTCAAAGAGCTTTTGACTGAAATCCAGCTGATGAAAATGTGATAACGGATGAATGCTGAACCATATATTCAGTCATTAAGCAAAGGGATTTAATAGATCTTCAGTAAAGAACCAAACTAGGGCTGTAGGCTATTGGAAAAAAACTGTGATACTTTGTTTTTTCGGACATATATCAAAAAAAAAGAATACAGGAATTTTCACCCAGTTACTTTAATAGCTATATTCAGTAAGAATTTATCATTTTAGAGTTACTGGGGTGATTTTGTTGAGAGTGAGTCTGCGTAGAAAATAAAAATAATAAAATAAATTAATAATAATAATAATAATTAAAGTTGAACATTTACATTTTAGATACATTTTTAATTAAACAAATTGTAAATAATAATAATAATTGCTGAAAATAATTTTTTTTTTTTTTATTAATTTTTAATTGAAGAAATTTTCAATTTTTTTTAAATAATAATAATAATAAATGCTGAAAATTAAAATTTTAGATTTGCTTTTCATTTTCTGATTTTTGTATTTTTTATTTTGAGTGCGAGATCCTTTTACAGCTGCAAGATTTGGGAAAAAAGTAAAGTAGGTGGTTTATTTATTTATTGCCAAATAAACATTAAAAAACAAAAAAAAAAAAAAACTAGAAAAACAAAACAAATTGCTAGTAAATATCACAAACAATTGCAAAGAAATAAAGCAGCAGTTAACACAATTAAATGTGAACTTTTGAAGTAAAAAAAAAAAAAAACAAAAAACTAAAATAAAACTTTTAAAACATATAAACATTAATTCAAACTAACTTCATTAGAAAGATTTAATTTTTTTAAAGAGATTAATACTTTCATTTAACAAATAAACACTAAAACTAAAAAAAGTAAGCATTAAACCAACATCAAAAATTACACCAAAAACATTTATAATGTTACCCTGAAAAGTTTAAATTAAATAAAGATTTTTTTTAACAAGAAAATGTTTTCAAAAATACATCAGACGCTGAAACACTTGAGTACAAAAGATTTCCATTTCAAATAAATGCCATTCTTTTGAACTTTCTACAGATCATCAAGGTTTACATTTATTAATTTAGCAAACAAATCAGATCTGTGCTGATAACATCATATAACCCTTGTACTTTTTCTTACACGATTGCATTGAATCTTCTGATCCTTGCACTGATATTTATTTTAATTCATAACTCACAACTCACATACAAGGCCGTTTCAACATTCAGCCCAAACAGGAAATAAACAACTTTCCCTACAGCCACAAAAAACCTGAGAGTCATTCTGTGATCTTTCAGAAGGAAACATCCCAACCTGAGTGAAAAGCAACAGTGCTGCATGAAAGACGCCACTTATCTGCACACGGCTAAACACTCCGGCTTTTCCAGAATACTCCACCAGCAATTCCCCCCCATTGTGCTCTAAATATCCGAGGTGCTTATATAAACACGTCCCACCTCCATCAAAGACTCGCTTTAACTCTTCCAGGACTCTATGCTGAACAGTTCAGAAGTAGTCAAACATTTAGGAGCACCTTCTGATCAGTGACCGAAATATTAAATTATTAAAATTACTGAAGTAATACTTTAAATAAAATGCAACTAAAACCACCAGTAGGTGGCGATGAATCACTCTTTTTCACTGAATCATTCATTCAGTCGATTCGCTCAAAGCAGATGATTCACTCAGCCGATGTCTTTATGAATGAGTCACTGAATCACTGACTCACCCGATTCGTTCAAAAACAAAGATTCGTTCATTATGTTTTGCTCTGAGATGCATCAGCTGTGACTTTGTTTGAAACTATTTTTGTTGCTGAAATAGTGCAAAATTAGACAATATTGTGCCTGAAATATACATCACTTGCAGTGCAGATGCTTTTGAAGTTGTAGTGGCATTATTTTTATTTTATTTATTTATACATTTTTTATTTCAATGACATGAATGTGCAATATTTTAGTTCGATAATGTTTTTTTATTTAATATTTTGTATTTTTTTTTGGTACTAAATTATAATTATGAAATAGCTATGATTCATTTATTACCTGGAAACCACTGTTTGAACACAGACCTGAAAATTTATTTTACAAATTAATCTGTGGGTAAATCTTGAATGCTTTGGAGCGCAGACTTAAAATCAGTCTATTTTTAAGGAAGACAACTTGAAATTAAAGTGAAATTAGCAACGCTATAGTAGCTTATTATTATGAAGAATGCACAAAAATATATATATTTTTAATTTTTATATGAAATATTTATTTTCCCAAACATGTTTTACTTTAAAACCATGAGAAAATTGATGCCATAAATCTAAACAAGATTTGTTTCAAATTTGAGGTTGATATCACAAAAGATTGAGCTTTTAGTAAGATTTTGTTTGGGCGCAGTACCAAACACTTCCACTAGATGAAATTCGCTAAGTGCTGTCATTTAAGAGTAATTTCATGTCCATGATTTTTTTTTTTGTGTGTGAGTGTGTGTTCACATAGCAAGTATCAAAACCTTTTCGTACCAGTTTCGTACCATTCCCAAAAAATCCAAAAAACAAAAAAGTACAAATTTTCTGTCAAAAACGACCGAACAGCACAGAAGGTTAATTTGAATCTCTTGATGAGCCCAAATACTTGTTCACAGTAATTTTCAGTAAAGCCTTGTCTTCTGAGGAAGCCAGCGAGCTAAAGATAGCCTTAAGTTAACGGTGGTGGTCATAACGCGTGTTAAGATGATTAAGAGCGCAGCAAAACACAGCCCGAGGCGTTCATGTTAAACCTGCCTACTGAGTGGCTTAAGCTGCCCGGAGGAGGTTTGGCTTGCGGATTGCAGCCCACTCTACTCTCTCTGTCATTACAAAGATGGACGCTTTGAGAGAAAAAAAAAAAAAAGAAAGTAGGGATGCTTTGAGAAAATCCTTTACAGCCGCCATCTATTAATCCTGTTTAGCTCAAACTTTCTGGTGCTGTTAGGACGAGTTTGCCTGACAGCCCACTCCTGCTGCAATCGATGTCCGAATCGATGCGTCCTGTGTATCTAAACATGAATTAACAGGTGGCCACGGAGCTAGATGTTTCTCAACAAAGTCTGGCATTTAGTTGAGGTGATTGAGTTATCTACACATCAGCTGAAGAGCTGTTTACTTTGCTTCTGCTCCGTAACAAACGTTAATCTCTAATTCAATATAAAATTCATCAGCGGAGAGTGCCGCGCTCCGTGTGTGTGTGTGTGTGTGTGTGTGTGTGTGTGTGTGTGTGCGGCGGATGAGCCGGTACCTCAGCGGCAGGTATTCCTTCTGGCGGGCGACACTGGCAATGCAATCATCCATTCGAGTGACACTTCCTTCCCCAGAGGCTCCTGGTCAAATGTTTTCCTGAGATCTGTGAAAGAAACACAGATGAATGTTTTCAGCATGAATGCATGCGAGTGAACACGTGTAGAGTCAATGCAATCATCCAGACTAAAGTCTCTTTTGCTCACTAAGGCTTTTATTTGATTAAATCCACAGTAAAAATTTTGAAATATTTTTATAATTTAAAACAGCAGTTTTCTATGTGAATCTCTGTTAAAGTGTAATTTATTTCTGTGATGCGCAGCTGTATTTTCAGCATCATTACTCCAGTCTTCAGTGTCACATGATCTTCAGAAATCATTCTAATATGTTGATCTGCTGCTCGAGAAACATTTCTGATTATTATCAGTGTTTAAGACAGTTGTGCTGCACAATATTTTGTGGTGATATTCCTTTATGCATGAGAGACTATTACAAAAACTTCAAAAAATGTGTAATTACTCCAAACTTTTGGCTGATACTGTAAATGCGCCTGCAACAACTAATTGATAAATATCAACAAAGAGAAAATAATAATAATAAGCATTTTATATAAAAGATACATTACATACATAAAAAGGAATTAAAATTAAATACAGCAAATAAAATTTAGACTTAAAATCTGATTGAGTCAATTATTAAAATTGAAAATAGCTACACTCTTAAATCTCAAAGGGATCTACAGTAAGAGAAGTCAGTATGTTTAAATTATCAATCAAATAAATCAATAAATAGTTTTCAAGACAAATCTCACTTGGAAATTGCAAGTAAATTTCACAAATAATTAGAAATAAATGGCAAGTAACACATTTAATGAAACTCACAAATTGTATTTTCTTTTGCAACCTACTCAAGAAAATCTTTGTTTTTATTTACAGTGCAGTGACACTCTCTCTCTCTCTCTCTCTATATATATATATATCACAGTGCAGTGACTCAAATATTTTTATTTTTTTTTTGTATGGTCACAAATCAAACATTACACTAAATGAATCAAATGAACAGGTTTGGCATCAGTGCAGAAGCAGCCTCATCTTGACACCCGAGCATAAAAATAAGACTCAAAGCATTAATGCTGTATAAATATGACTGCGTGAGCGACCTTTAACCCTCTGGAGTCGATTAACGCGTATACGCGTTTTGGGGTATTTTCTCCTGATAACCCCGAAAAGAACTTAAATTACACTTTCAGTTTTGATCGTACCAGAGAAGAGCAATACATCAATAGAATCTGTAAGGGTCTACTTTTTTTTGTTTACAGAACATAATAACAACAAAACTTTGTGCACTTATAAAATAAAGATAACAAAACAAGGAGTGCTGTCTGCAGCCTTTGTCTGCGCTGATCTTCAGATACAAATGCGTCATTAAAATGACTGTAACTCAGTGAATACTCAACGAAGAGACATGAGAGAGATATCTATAGAAAGCCTGACATGTCTACTTTTAACTAAACAAGTGTGCTCTGCTGAAAACAAAATATTCTGTGATAAAGTAAATCCATATGAAAACAACGCGATGTCCGTTTTTTCCGTCTCGCTTCAATTATACTTCTAATAGCGCCCGACCCCCCAGCGCCGAGCGCGGCGCTTTTGAGATTTTAAATGTTTCACTGAAGCGCGCGGCTTTTGATTACGCCCACACAACAGAAGACAAAAACGCAGCGAGACTGTTTCTTCAAGTTTTTATTATTTTAAACCTGTTTGCTTCGGCGAGAGGAGTCATAAGACATAAATCACCACCCCAAAAAGATGTCAGTGGTTGAGGATTTTGAGATTTGGATTTTCCTCAGAAAAAAGAATGAAAGCCTTTATTCCGCAGCAGTTCATAAACAGGAGTAAGTCTCTTTTTATTTATTTAATCTACTTTGTAGCTAGTTTTCACATAATGTGTAAAACATTTTACTAGTTAGACTTTTTCCAAAGACTTTTTCCAACTATAATTCCTGACTAAATGTATAATCAAGTGAAATATTATGACGTTTCAAATAACAATATACACTACTATACCTATTCAAAAGCTTGATCGTAATTATATAAATGTACCAATAAATGTAACTGTAACAAATGTAACAATCATTGCTGTGTCTTTCAATTTATCCCCCCTAAAAAAACCTAAAAAAAAAAAATATTCTCAGCTCTTTTCAACATTAATAATAATAAATAATAATATATAATAATAATATAATAATATACAATAAATGTTTTTTTTGTAGAAAATAAGATTGTTAAAAGATTTCTGAAGGATTGTGTGACTGGAGTAATGATGCAAAAAACTCAGTTTGAAAGTCAGCTTTGATTTTTCCTAATAAACTGTTTAACTGCACTCACAAGGTGAATATTAAATTATGTTGTGGGATAATTAAATATAATCTAAATAAACTACAAACATAAAATTATATAGATTTGATTTCTGTGGTCCTCACATTCTTTCTGGTAACGCCACCCTCTCAGTGACACAGCTGACTGAATGGCATCATTAGGCAGCTCATTATGCAGGTCTTTCGTCTTCCTCAGGTGTGAATTCATGATAGTGTGACCCAGCCTCTACTCGCATATGACTTTTACCAACAAAAAGTGTCTTAGAAAAATTAAATCATATATATTGTTTTCTGTAAGTGAGTAAAACAAGATGGATTTTCACCATCATTTAGAAAAAAAAAAAATTCTACAGCTACAAGCTCCAGTTCTCAAAATTCCCTGGGAACCAATTTTTCTATATGTTGTTTGTATTGCCTTATTCAAGTGATTTAACATTTTTTAGTTTTTCACTAAAAAACACGCATAACATTTTTTTTCTCAAAAACACAATCATGGGTACATACATGCGGCCTGCGTCACATATTATTATAGGCCTAGGGTTTGTGCTGATTACAGTGAGATTAGACTTTAGCCATTAGATATTTATAGAGAAACTGTAAAAAGCACAACATGTTGGGCAGGGGCATGACAAAACTTCTCCCTTTAGATGCTGCTCATTCACTCCCAACCGTAAAAACTAGCTACGGTACGGTTTGAGTGTGTGAACAGGAGACAGTAACGAGTGAATCTGAACAAGACACAGTACTTTAAATGAATCTCATTCACCCCCAGCTTTAGATGCTGCTCATTCACTCCCACATCATGAGATGTAATATTGAAGAGTGCTGCACAGCTTCTGCAGGAATACAGATCCGTCTTCATTCAGCATTCACCTGAGCTCCTCACACACCTTCTGCTTTCCCGGGACATATCTGACTGCCAGCGTGGATGAAGCATGGCGCGGGACGAGGAGCGTGTGGCAGCACATGATGATGACCGGAGCTGTAATGAGTTTCTGCTTCATGCTGAATATTAATGCCAGTTTAACACTGACTTCACACTAGTCTCCATCTCAGTGTTATTTTAGTACTAATTACAGCTTCGGCTAATATTTTGAATTAGATTTTATTTAAAAATTTTCTGGTTTCATTTTAATGTTAGTTGAAAATGTAGTTCTTTTGTTGTGTATTTTGTATTTTTTTCCTTTTTTTTTGTCTTTGTTATTTTTAAATATGCCTAGTTTTTTTTTTTTTTTTTGCTTTTTTTTTCAAGATAGACTTTTCGTTTATTTTTAATGCTAGTTAAAGATTTAGTTATTTTGTTGTGTATTTTGTATTTTTGTTATTTTATTAGCTTTTATTATTTTTACATATATTTTTAATTATAAAAATATCTAGTTTTTATTTATTTATTTTTTCAGCAAAATAAAAATAAAAAAAAAAAAAAAACAGTTTCCCCCCAGAAAAAAAAAAATAATAAAAAAAAAAAAAAAATAAAAAAAATTCATATATATCAAAAAACAATAATTCTGTGTTAGTTATTTTATTACATGGAAACTAGCTGAAATAAAGTGGGGGGAAAAATTATAAAAAAAATAAAAATTATACCACAAAAACAAAATAAAAAAAAATATCACAAATAAAATAATTAAAATAAAGTGGGGGGAAAAATTATATTTACTTTTTTTTTTAGTTCACATTTATTTTAAAACAATTTTTTTCTATTTATAAAGGTTTCTTATCATTTGCACTACCAATACAGAGGTTTTAATTGTAAAAATGAAGTGACATACAGCCAAGTATAATAGATATAATAATAATAATAACATTATATTAAAAGTAATACAAGTTAAAATAATATTTATTACATGCCTATGTGCATATAATTTAATTGTTGATGCCAAATATTTATTGATATTTGTGATCATGTATAATATTCTATGTAATAATATAGAATATAATAATTTCAAATAATAAATTTTATATATATATATATATAATCATAATATTATATATATATATATATTATATATAGATATATATAAATAATAAATAATAAATAATATTTGTGATATCATGTTTGTTGTTTAAAATATAAAATAGTTTAAATATTTTAAACAGAAGTTACAAATGTATCTATAACCAAAAATGATTCAAACAGAAATTCAAGATTCAGGCAGACAAAGAACATGGCCAAAAACTTTTTAATTTGGTTAAATGAAAATGAAACTAGACGACTCCGTCACATCTCTGCTACCAAATGAGAGCGGGGCGGATCAGGCCGACTGACAGCGAGTGGCTGAACGTGCTGTCAATCAGAGAGAGGGGCGGGACTTTGAAGCTGACAGTGATGGATGAGTGCCGCTCCCACGCTCTCCTCCGGTTCTCCTCCGTCTCTGTCTGTCTCCTCTACGGCCTCCAGCTCCACAGAGGACGACAGATATGGAGAGATTTCATGTGTGGCTCTAATAAAAACCCATTATTTCCCACACGCAGTGGGAGAGGAGAGGAGAAGCCGCTGCGTGTGTTATGTTCTGCTGGAGTGTTATATATATGAGCCTCAGCCTCATCCATCTTTGCTCTCAAAAGAGATCGACAAATTGCTACCTGAAGAGAAAATGACAATCAAGGAAATCCTATTTAAGGGCCGTCAGTCAGCAGATCGTCTTGGGTACATCCACTATGTAGGTAACAGACATGATACAAGTGCAGCGCCATACGCTTGAATGAGGAACGACAGGAATATCAAAAACCAGTACAAATTTTTTCATTAAAATCCAAGGACTATACTTAACTTCTTTAGCTCAGATTTTTTTTAGGTTGATATATTTAATGGAAATATAGAGCATGTATATATACACACACACACACACACACACACTCACACACTCTTAGGCTGCATTTACACTGCAGGTCTTGATGCCCAAATCCGATTTTCTGACTATATCCGATTTTTTTGACGACCCGCTTACATCATCTTTTAAAAGTGACCCGTATCCGATTTTTGCATTTACACTGTACACTGCTGAAACTACCAAACGTAGACATTCTGACCCGGAAAAGGAAGTAAAACAGCACGAAATACAATGGATGCAGATGCAAATAAGATTATACAGTGTTTTTGCTTTCCACAATATAGTGAAAAGTCAACAAAAAAATCAGCAAAATATTGGTCCGTAACGGCGGAGAAAAAAGCGCTTAAAAACCGTGCCACTCCCCATATATCTCGTGAAATGTCTCCAAACACGGATTTATTTCTGTAACAAACCCTGCATTTTTGCCTGCACTGTCTCCTTTCGCCCCAAAAGACTTAAAGACTGAAACCCTCCGCATTGCTCCACTGTGTGTATCCTTCGTCCTCTATCGCGCCTATAATAAGTCATGTGATCTCAGTTGGTGGCGTCCACCTGAGTTGACGTCACTTTTTTAATGACGTACGACTCGCATTTACTGGGGAATATCCGATTTGTCTGCTTACATGGCACACGCAAATGCACGTATCCGATTCATATCCGATTTATTACCACATATGAATGAGGCCTGTATCCGATCTGAGAAAATCGGAATCCATGCGTTTTTTTCCTGCTTACCCGTTCACCGGTCATATCCGATCTGTGCCACATGAGAGGAAAAAATCGGAATTGGGTCACTTGAACCATGCAGTGTAAATGGGGCCTTACACACAGACACACACACACACACAGTGCCCTCAACTAATATTGGCACACTTGGTAAAAATGAGCAAAGGTGGCTGTTAAAAATAAATCTGCATCGTTTATCTTTTTGATTTTTCAATAAAAAAAAATTCACAAAATTCTAACCTATCATTGAAGTAAAACTACTGAAAGTGGGGGGAAACTCACATTATGATTATACATATATGTATACAAAATTTTATGTAAATAAATGTAATAGTTTTTTCTAGTACAATACATTATTACATTAGATTATTTATGAATATGTTTTACTATACAATTTATTATATATTAATTACAATTAATTTTTTTGTAACAGTTTTTACACTACGGTTCTATTTGTTAAGATTTTTAATGCATTAACTTGCATTAACTAACAATGAGCAATATATCTGTTACAGCATTTATTAATCATTGTTAATGTTAAAGTTAATAAACAACTGTTCATTGTTAGTCCACGCTACATTAGGTCCATTAACTAACACTACATACAACTTTTGACTTTAAAAGTGTATTAATAAATGCTGGAATGAACATTAAATAATATTAATAAATGCTTTATTAATATTTTCCATTGTTAGTTGATCTTTAACTAATGTAGTTTACTAATGGTAACAGACAGATAGATAGATAGATAGATAGATAGATAGATAGATAGATAGATAGATAGATAGACAGAACGATAGATAGATAGATAGATTTTATTAATCTATTATTATTCAATATTTTTGTTGTAATATTATGTTTAATAACACTATTTTAATCAAATATAATGTTTCATCTGGTTAGATGGTTACCTGCCTAAAAAACATGCAGAAATATGTATATAGTGTATGTAGTATGTATGTAGTATGTATGTAGTATGCATGTAGTATGCATGTAGTGTATGTAGTATGTATGTAGTGTATGTAGTATGTATGTAGAATGTATGTAGTATGCATGTAGTATGTATGTAGTGTATGTAGTATGTATGTAGTATGTATGTAGTGTATGTAGTATGTAATATACTATGCATTATTAACTAAGTATATTAAGTATTTTGTATGTAGTGTATGTAGTATGTATGTAGTATGTAGTATGCATGTAGTATTTACGTAGTGTATGTAGTATGTATGTAGTATGCATGTAGTATGTATGTAGTGTATGTAGTATATATGTAGTATGTATGTAGTGTATGTAGTATGTATGTAGTGTATGTAGTATGTAGTCACAAGTGGTTTCTGAGTGCATAGATTCAATTCTAAAACTAAAAACTTCTCTTAAATTTAGAAAACTAAAAAAAAAAAAAAAGCTGCTGAACAAGTAAAAAAGTGTCAGTGTTGTCAGACTGCAGCACATCATTTACACAAAACCAAGATGTGAAGCCAACGTGTCTTAATTGTGATGTACTATAATATTATACTGTTAATAGTTCTAAAAATAGGCTCTCTTTTCTTTATACTAAATATACTACATCTGGCCTGTTTTTATGAGATGATATTGTTCTCTCTACACACGCGCAACAGAGAATCTGCTTAAATGTGGATCGGAGGCACAGAATCAATGATCCAAACAAGCAGAAACAGGAGACGTGTTTGCTGGAAGCGATGCGCTGATGATAAAGAAACGTTTCATGCATATTTGATGGATGGATTATGATAAGTGTTATGAAACAGAGCCAGTGCTTGTTAACTCAGTGTGCTATAGCTGTGTTTGAGCGGAGACAGGTGCTCGGGTCTGATGGGACACTTGGATCGGTACAGGAACCCTAATGCCCCTCTGTGCTTTTAATTCTGAATTATTTTTGATACAGGGCTGTTGAATGCATTATATTTAAAGAAAGTGATGTGAGGTGTGGTCAAGTTTGGTGTCACACAAGTCCAACTCTCTAAGCATCAGTCCTCGACTTCCCCAAGAAAGATGTGATATTAAAATAACTGGATGAGTCATTTTTGTCATTTTTCATGAAGTCATTCAAAAGCAGCACCTGGTCCTGTCAAATGAAACGGTTGAAATGTTCTGTTTTTGGAATAATGAAGAATAAATAAATAAATATATATATATATATATATATATAATATATATATTAGTGGTGGGCATAGATAATTTCTTTTTAATCTAGATTAATCTCACTGTAATCTTGGAATTAATCTAGATTAAAATGGCTCATTTGAATTCCGCCGAAGGCATTCAAATTATGTTCAATAAGATGTACTTGTTAGTACTGATAGAGCTGTGCTGCACTCAGACATAGTAGTTTGACGACGACTCTTCCCCTGCGCTACATTGCTTGGTCCAGCATCTTCCGCATTAGCTAAGGGATGTTAACGGATTCCAGCGTTCACACGGTTGCGGTCTGTCAGTGCGTTCCAGGAGCGGTGCGTCTGCAGAAGTGCAGCGATCGTTTACGTACCGAGTCTAGTTTTGCTGTGCTGCATGCACTGAATTAAAGTGCAAGCGCATTGTTCGCGGTAAAAATTAACATGGGTTGACACGGAAATGCAGTAATAGACTGAATTATTTTTTAATTTAAGATTTTCTGTTTCAGTTTTAATTAAATGTAATTTTGTTGTTTTGTTTCTATATGGTTATTAATTTTTAGTTCAGTTTTCTTTTTTTAGTGGTAGGTATTTTGTTGTTTATGTCTATATAGATATTAATTCTTATTTCAGTTTTTGTTTTTGTTTTTTGGAAATTTTGTTTAGTTTTTTATGTGTATGTAATTTTACAAATTTTTATATCAGAGTTCATTTTATTATTTTAGTTTATCAAATTAAACTAAATAAAAAGGAGAAATGTTGCCCTGGAAATCAGCTGAAATAAAATAAGTTTACTTTATTTCAAGTAACAAAAAATGTTTTTTTTTTTATGGTTTTAACTTTAGTTAACTGCAATAACCCTGTTGCTATGTACATTACACTTAAAGAAAGATGTGATATTAAAAATAAATTTGCCATTTTTTCTCATGAAAACACTCAGCAGCAATGTGTCAAACAGCAGTTCTGTCAAATGACCTTGTTGTGGAATAATGAATAAATAATAACATAAATGTAAAAATGGCATGTGTTCTGATCTGAGGTCAGTAAGAGGACGCCGTAGGATCCTATCGAGGGCATCATTATCAGGTCTTTCACTCTAAAGGCCAATGTTTGACACTGAAGAGAAGAGTGTGTGGTACAGCGAGACAGAGCTGAGGATGAAGGCCGAGTGTTTGTCGCTGTCTGAACCACAGACAGGAAGATGCCCTGTGGGCGTCACATACAACAAACCAAGGTCAATCAGAGAGAGAGAGAGAGAAAGAGAGAGAGAGAGAGAGAGAGAGAGCAAGAGAGCGAGAGAGCGAGAGAGAGAGAGAGAGAGAGAGAGAGAGAGCGCCAACAGCACACACACACACACACACACACACAGTCTTCTCATATCAGCAGCTAATTAGAAGAAACCCAACATTATTCTGACCAGTAATTACATTCAACAATTGATCAAAAGACACTGAAGAGCCACATTTACCACAGTGTCACATCAAAAGATCTGAAAGAGAATAAACGGAGTGCTCTCGTGACCAAACCACCCGTCATCTGTCATGATGAGCACACACACAGTACAGTATCACATTTCACACAAGCACTAGCTCAAAGAGCTGTCAAACAGAGTAATAAAATTGAGTTGTGAAGTCCGATTCATTTGTGAACTGCCTGTTTTAATGAATCGGTTCAAAAATAGATTCAAAGATGTTTGCATCACTTAAAAATCACTGAAATCTACATGCAGGATTTAACAAGCTGACTAATGTTTAAAATATGATATATATTTATATTATATAAATAAAATATTATATTATATATAATATGTAAAATAAGTCTAAGATTAATTTAAATAGAATTTGTTGTTTTGTTTTTGTGTCTATATGGTTATTCATTTTTATTTCAGTTTTCTTTTTTAGTTGTAGATATTTTGTTGTTTATGTCTATATAGTTATTAATTATTATTTCAGTTTTTTTTAAGATATTTTGTTTAGTTTTTTATGTGTATGTAATTTTATAAATTTTTATATCAGTGTTCATTTTATTATTTTAGTTTATCAAATTAAACTAAATAAAAAGGAGAAATGTTGCCCTGGAAATCAGCTGAAATAAAATAAGTTTACTAAAATAAGTTTACTTAATGTAATTTGCTGTAATTTCCTCTTGCATGAAACATTGTGAATCTACTTTTGAATCGACTTTTATTTTAACTCTTTAATAATATTCATAAAAATCTGTTTTACTTGCATTAAACATTTTAAATGTACTTTTTGAAGCAAAATATTTTAGATTTTAAGATGAAAAATAATGTAAAAAGCCTTTTATTAATTGTATAAATATATATTTGTTTAATGCAAAAGCATGAAAAAGCCAATGATTATTTTTATGCTGATTTTACCGTGCTTTACATGCATTAAACAATTTGAGTTTAAATAAGTTTTTTTTTTTTTTTAACTAGCTTTAGTGTTTAATGTCAAAATGTTGGTCAAAATGTAATGCAAGTAAACCTGGCTGTTTGCGTGAAATAATGGGGGAAAAAACACCTTTTGCCATTTCTACAAAGTAAAAACAGAAAGCAGAATATCATCAGAAGGCTGAAAACAGCTTTCTCTGAGTTCTGTGGTCCAGTGCTGTTTCCAACCCATTAAAAGTGAAATGAATATGCAGGAAATGGCTTTAGCACACAGACATGAGTCGCATCGGAGGCCATTACAGTAATAACTGCGGCTGAGTGGCTGCTTAAAGTGTGAGTCAGTCGACATGCCGCACTGCGATTGGCAGTTTAAACAACTCACACCAATTACCAGCGTTTTCATTCCATTATAGGCCATCCCTCAAGGCCCGCACCGCACTCGCCCCGCTGCGGCCACAATTAATCGCTCGTGTTATGACACACGTGAGCTCGAAGCGACGGCGACTGTAAATCCAGTCTGGAGTCAGAGACTGCATTTCTGCATTCTTTAGCAATAAATACTGCAGCTCTCGACCTTGACATGATGAATTCAATGAAAACAAGGAGTAGAACGACATGCAAAAATACTCTAGAAACTGTTCAGCAACCACCCTAAACACCCCAGCAACCTCACAACCACCACCCAAAATCCCTAGCAACCTCATAACCACCCAAAATCCCTAGCAACCTCATAACCACCCAAAATCCCTAGCAACCTCACAACTACCACCCTAAACACCCTAGCAACCTCATAACTACCACCCTAAACACCCTAGCAACCGCACAACCACCACCACCACCCAATAGCAACCTCACAACCACCACCCAAAATCCCTAGCAACCTCATAACCACCCAAAATCCCTAGCAACCTCACAACTACCACCCAAAATCCCTAGCAACCTCACAACTACCACCCTAAACACCCTAGCAACCTCATAACTACCACCCTAAACACCCTAGCAACCTCACAACCACCACCCAAAATCCCAAGCAAACCTCACAACCACCACCCAAAATCCCTAGCAACCTCATAACTACCACCCAGAACACCCTAGCAACCTCACAACTACCACCCAAAATCCCTAGCAACCTCACAACTACCACCCAAAATCCCTAGCAACCTCATAACTACCACACAACACACCCTAGCAACCTCCTAACTACCACCCAAAATTCCATATCAACCATATAGCAGCTGCTGGACCAAAAAACACTTAACAAACTTATTTGCTACCACCCAAAACATCATATCAACCTCTTAACTACCACCCAAAATCCCTAGCAACCTCACAACAACCATCCAAAATCCCTAGCAACCTCACAACTACCACCCAAAATCCCTAGCAACCTCACAACTACCACCCAAACACCCTAGCAACCTCACAACTACCACCCAAAATCCCTAGCAACCTCACAACTACCACCCAAAATCCCTAGCAACCCCAAAACTACCACCCAAAAATCCCTAGCAACCATTTAGCAGCTGCTGGACCAAAAAAAAACTTAACAACACCCTAGCAAACACCCAAAACATCCTATCAACCTCATAACTACCACCCAAAACACCTTAGCAACCTTATAACAACCACCCAAAATCCCTAGCAACCATATAGCAGCCGATGGACAAAAAAAACACTCAGCAAACTTCTTGGTAACAAAACATCCCATCAACCTCTTAACAACCAAAAAAAAAAACCAACAAACAAAAAAAAACCTCCTGAACAAAAAAAAAAAAAAAAAACCCTAAAACTTCTTAGCAACACCCTAGCAACCACCCAAAACATCCTATCAACCTCTTAACTACCACCCAAACACCCTAGCAACCTCATAACTACCACCCAAAACCCCTAGCAACCTCTTAACTACCATCCAAAATCCCTAGCAACCATATAGCAGCTGATGGACAAAAAAAACACTCAACAAACTTCTTCGTAACACCCTAGCAACCACCCAAAACATCCTATCAACCTCTTAACTACCACAAAAACACACCAACAACCACAACAACCACCAAAAAAAACCACCAACAACCTCACAACTACCACCCAAAAATCCCTAGCAACCGTTTAGCAGCTGCTGGACCAAAAAACACTCAGCAAACTTCTTAACAACACCCTAGCAACCACCCAAAACATCCTATCAACCTCATAACTACCACCCAAAACACCTTAGCAACCTCATAACTACCACCCAAAACCCCTAGCAACCTCATAACTACCACCCAAAATCCCTAGCAACCATATAGCAGCTGATGGACAAAAAAACACTCAACAAACTTATTGGTAACACCCTCGCAACCACCCAAAACATCCTATCAACCTCTTAACTACCACCCAAAACACCTTAGCAACCTCATAACTACCACCCAAAACCCCTAGCAACCTCTTAACTACCACCCAAAATCCCTAGGTAGCACTGGCCTAATGGTAAGTCGGACTTGTAACCCAAAGGTTATGGGTTCGAGTCTCTGTGAGGGTAGTGATCACTTTTTTTCACTACAGCAACTCCTGACCAAAAAAAAAAAAAACTCTCAACGTTAACACGAAGAAATTAAATGAAAACGAGACACAGAAGTAAAGACATAACACTGGTTCTCATTGGCACTAAAATCGCATGTTCCTTTGACTGACTCATTACATCCTGGCCAACCGCACAAGGAAAGTTTCCTCCATCTGTATAGTTTCTGAGTTTCCAGTTAAATCAAAGCTCTCCTCAGTATTAGTTTTTAGCATGTATTCTCTGTACGCCGCACGGGTTTGTCACATTAGCAGCGGTTGAACCCAGTGGCTCAATTTAAAGCACTTTGGGGTTCTCGACAGAATGCAGTACATATTTTGTGCCGTTCCTGGGCCAAAAACCTGAGTGGTGAATAATGTACGGTAGAGCTGAACAGGGAAAAAATCAAAAAAAAAACACGAATAAATTAACTACCCCAACTAACCAAACAAATTAAAAACAACACCATTTATAAGTATCAATAAACAAACAACCTTCCTACCAAAAAAATTAATGCAAGGTTGGAGACGATAGATGCTCCGGTTCAGTCTCCAGACTTTCAGAAACACAACAATCTTTCACAAGAGACACTTCAGCTGCACGACAGAAAAATACAAAAGATCAAATCAAATTACATCTCTCATTCTGCTGCATCTTATGAAAGACCTCAAAGCATATTTTACGCAAAGGTTTGGGGTTGGAAGATTTTTTTATGTTTTTGAAACGTCTCTTCTGCTCACCAAGGCTGTGTTTAATTGATCAGAAATACAGTAAAAATTGTGAAATATTATTATAATTTAAAACAGCTGTTTTCTATGTGAATCTATGTAAAAATGTAATTTATTTCTGTGATGTGCAGCTGTATTTTCAGCATCATTACTCCAGTCTTCAGTGTCACATGATCTTCAGAAATCATTCTAATATGATGATTTGCTGCTCAAGAAACATTTCTGATTATTATCAATGTTGAACACAGTTGTTGAATATTTTTGTGGAAACCCTAGCAACCATATCGCAGCTGTTGGACAATATAACATGCACCAAAAATAAAAACGTACAAACTTCTTAGCAACACCCTGGCAACCACCAGAACACCATAGAAAGCTCATGGCAACAACCCAGAACATTGTAGCAACTGTATAGCAAAAGTTGGACAATAAAACACATAAAATACAACCTAGAAAGTATTTAGCAACCACCCAGAACACCCTAGCAACCATATAGTAGCTGTTTGACCAAAAAACACTACAGATTCTTAGCAACGCCTGCTCAAGCACCCAGAACACCCTAGCAACCATATAGTAGCTACTCGACCAAAAAACAAAGTACAGATTCTTAGCAACGCCCTAGCATTCATCCAGAACACCCTAGCAACTTCATAGCCACCACCCAAAAACCTTAGCAACCATACATCCGCTGCTGGACCAAAAAACACTCTACAAACTTCTTAGTAACACCCTAGCAACCTCAAAACTACCACCCAAAAAAGGTTCGCAACCATATAACAGCTCCTGGCCACAAAACACTTCTTAGCAACACCCTAGCAAACACCCAGAACACCCTAGCAACCATCCAGCAACCCGGGTAACAGAATAGTGAGTTTTGAACATGCAAACATCACTCAGATTTTATCCAAGCATTTTACTTTTAATTTAAATTAAAAGTATTAAAATGCAGCATGTAACTCGCAAACACCCTGGCAACCACCCAAATACCCTAGCAACAAGAATGAAACACAGATTTCCTTTATTAAAAGTAAACTTAGCTTTAAGATCTGCCACTGTATGAAATGTGTTTAGTGGCGGTGTGAGAAACACACAACAAAGCGTCTCCTGTTGTCTTTGGACAGGAGGAAGGCTTCGGGGGGAATATCACAGCTTGTGTTGGCCCTGATGATGACGGCTTCTCTCAGCCAAACACAGCCATCAGATCCGCTCCGGACCCCTGACAGCACTCGTGTTCAGCGGCTCTGAGGCCCGCGGGCACGGCTCCACTCCCATGAGCCTCCTCTGCCGAGCCCCGGCCGCACACGTGGACACATGTGAAAACAATTACATTAAGTGCATGTGCTCGGCTACTTGTGCTAAATTACACAGGTTAGTGAATTAAGGGCCATTTACATAGTTGAACTCTCATGTTTCTCGTCAGCCGCGATGATGCTGCTGTCTTTACACCAATGAAGGAATCTGGCATTTGATTTGAGCTTTAATCTCAGAGTTTGCACTGCACGGCACGGCCCTCAGTACACACTGAGACTGGAATCGCATACTAGCATACTACGCCTATGATTGCTGTAGTATATACAGTATTTGTATACATGTATAATATGCTAATTTTCTATATGCATGAAATATCCAGATGACCTACTAATGTGCACACTGCATGCAATATGTTGTATCCCATAATGCAATGCACTGCACTCAACCTACATGCAGTCTAACAAAAGAAATGCCAACTGTGATTTTCAACATGTTTTATGATTCATTATTTGATCAGGCTGAAGCAGTAAATAAATATTTAAACAAAATTAGACTCTAAAATGCAAAAAAAAAAAATTGTTTTATCTGGATGCTGAATTAAACATGCAATAGTATGTGACAATGTTTGAAGCATTCATCAGGGAATAATGCATGCTGTTTGACTAAAAGAATAGTGCAGTAGGCAGCACACAGAACATACTGTGCAGTATTCAGTAAAGAGTAAGCTAGTATTCCCTGCTGAACATGATGCATGAAGGATTGCAGTGATCAGAATAGCATACTACCAATCCTGCTATATCTATATTTTTCCAGAAATGGTAATCGTAGTATGCTAGTAAGTTATTCTGAATATGCAGTATGTTGGTTGAAAAACAAAACTGCATACTGCCTACTACAAAATGCACCATATTTCACAGTATGCTGCAAGCTATTTTTAATATAGTTAAATGCTTAACTATTCTTAAAACTTTAGAATAATTTTAAGAAAAAAAAAGAAAAAAATATATATAAGAAATATTTAAAGAGAGAGAGATTAAAAAATGTAATTAAAATTTTATTTTTTATACATGTATGTAATGTACTTGCGTAAAAAAAACTTACGTTTTATGCATACTGTATATAGTGTAGTAAAATAAAATATAGTAAATACTTAAAAAATATTTAATGTTTTTAATAATGTTTTTAAAAATACTATTTTTTTTAACAAATTTAAAAATATATTTAAAAATATATATATTTGTTTTTTACTTTTAAGTTCATATAGTCAAATAAAATGCAGTTTAAAATACTACTAATGTATTTTTCCAACACAATAACCAGCATCTAGCTATCATATTACAAATAAATCATAAATCTGCTTTTAAAAACATATTGTGTTGTATCTTTTGGCAGTCTGATCAGGTAAAAGCCAGTAAAGAGATGATAAAGGTTGCTATCACTTCCAGTTCATTCATCACACTGTAAATGGAAGGTCAAGTCAAGTGCATTGCATTATGGGATACGGTATTCCACACAGTGTGCTCTGGTTGTATATTGTGCACTTTGACAAACTGTCAGGTATTCGATACATGCAACGTACAGCATCACTAGTACAGTAGTACAGTAGTGTGTTATTGTGTAACTCTCTCTCTCTCTCCGAGTGTTGTGTGAAGGTAAATCACTGCTGTGTGTGTGTCTGTGTTAAACAGTGTCTGCGTGCGGATCGAAGCTCGTCTCCTCATAACTCACGCTGGAAGTGCCCGACGCGACACGCTCACAAATCACGCTCACCATTAATATCCTCAATGAGAGCGCCAGCCTTCTACAGCTGCTGAACTTTATGGTGTTTCCATTGATCAGCGATCCACAACAACAAAACTGCTGCTTATTTATCGCTCTGGAGTGTTACTCAGGCTCTGATTAAAACATCTGTCACGTACGGGACGCTGAAAAAGGGCAAATGATCGCTTCTGTTTCCATTAGCCTCTGGAGAGAGAGAGAGAGACGGCGGTGAGCGGAGCAAAGCCAGGACATTTGAATAAAGACTCATTTAGATTTGAATCTAAGGTTACGATCATTAGAGCAGAACGTGACGCGCTAACACTGACCTGAGACCAGCTCGACTGACCCACGGCACCAGACCAGTGTCTGTAAGAGACCGACCGTAGCTAAAGCCCATGAGGAGGACAACAGGTAAACGAGGAGGAGTAATTAAGTGCACTAATCAGGTGCCAGCTGTAGTTTTCCACTGAAAGACCCAATACTGTACAGTGTTTCTACACCGCTGCTGATTCTACAGCAAACAGAAATTAATAAACGGACAGTAAATCTCTGTGTTCAAGGCTGCACGCAAAAATAATCCAAAAGCACGATCAGAATAGTGTGATTCATGAACAAATGACTCTTATGAACAGATTCTTTAAATGAATCAATTGGTATTAGTTTGAATCAGTATTATTCAAACCAATCAGTCTAGTGAGTTAATTAATGATTTACTCAAACTATATATATATATATTAGGAATACACCGATAGGATTCTTTGAGGACCCATACCGGCCGATTCCGATACCGATATTTGTCACTTCCTCTCTTATTTGAAATTTTGGGATCAACATAGATAGTATTTTGATCATGTTTTAAATCAGCATAGTTCAAAAACACCTGCATTAAATTATATTAGCAGTTTTATTGCTGCATCATCAAATAATTTCTAATGAACATGGATTGGATCCATTTAACATTCAGCAGGGCTACATGAATACAACAGAATAAAGATACATATTAAATAAACAATGCGGTTTTCAGGTACAGAAATTAAGTAAACAAATGTAAAAACACTTTACTGTATAAATTAAATATATATTAAAAAAAACTTACTATAACAAACTATTAATAAAAACAAACATCAAACTATTATATCTACACAACTAAATCGGAACTCTTATAATTACAAGTTTTCTATGAGATCTCCTTTACTAAGGCGGGACTCTTATTTTGACGGGTTTTCTAGTCTACGGAGCTATATGAGTAATGAAAGCACGCAGTTCTTCGGATTTAAAGTTTGTCAGTTTATTAAGCACCCCCTGACACGGCATGAGAGCTGTATATATTTATAATAATGTTAAATGTAAAAATCTTTTTCTTTAATTCGCTGTATGTCTCAACTATAACTCAAAACATATTTATTTTAATTTTCACTACTCAAAACGGATTCAATAAACCTCTTATGGTGATTTTTTGGAGTGAAAAAGGACGCAATAAACTTAAAACATCAGTAAAGTTTTGGTCATCATTCAGATGAGGTCTTAAAAAAGAGTTAAAAAAGTTACTTAGTCGAGAATAGTGTGCAATCTTTTGTCTTTTGTTATTTGATTAGCATTAAAGTGCAGACAGCAGTGCTAGGATTATACAGCTCAGTGCCTTCACGCAGTTAATTAATAAACCACCGGTTTGTTTTATCAGCTTTTTCCTTATATAGCCGATATGCCGATTGTTGTAAATTGAGGAAAAATCGGCAGATAAATATCGGGGGCAAATATATCGGTGCATCCCTAGTGGTTTTCATTACATGTACAGTACAGGTCAAAAGTTTGGAAACATTACTATTTTTAATGTTTTTGAAAGAAGTCTCTTCTGCTCTCAAGCCTGCATTTAATTGATCAAAAATACAGAAAAAAAACAGTAATATTGTGAATATTATTACAACTTAAAATAACAGTTGTTCTATTTGAATATACTTAAAAAAAATAATTTATTCCTGTGATGCAAAGCTGAATTTTCAGCATCATTACTCCAGCCCTCAGTGTCACATGTAACATCCAGTCTATCACATGATCATTTAGAAATCATTCTAATATTCTGATTTATTATAGTGTTGGAAACAGGTTCTGCTGTCTAATATAGTTTGATGAATAAAAGGTTTAAAAAGAACTGCATTTATTCAAAATTTAAAAAAATATATTTTCTAATAATATAAATTTTCTTTATACTATCACTTTTTAAGATCATTTAACACATCCTTGGCTGAATAAAAAGTGTTGATTTTATTTAAAAAAAAGAAAGAAAAAAATCTTACTGAACCCCAAATTACTGACCAGTAGTGTATTTGTTCGCTTTTTTTTTTTTTTTTTTTAAAAAACATAGCTTTTTTTTTTTTTTTTTTTAATTTTATTCTTCAAAGTATCCTAAAAAAGTATCACATGTTTTGAAAAAATATTAAGCAGCAGAACTGTTTCCAGCTTTGATAATGAATCATCATATTAGAATGATTTCAAGTCAAGTCAAGTCAAGTCAAGTCTGCTTTATTGTCAATTCTTCCACATGTACAGTACATACATACAGAGAATCGAAATTGCGTTACTCTCAGACCCCCGGTGCATACAGATAACAGAGCCTAAAAATCTAGATCAAATATAAAATATAAGATAAAACTATACAATAAGGGTATGTAAAAAAGACATAATAGAAAAAATAAAATAAAAATAAGGTTAAATAAAAGCAGCGCAAGGCACATGGCAGATAGAGTGCAAACCGTGAACAAACAGTGCAGGATAAAAGATTTTAGTGCATAAAAAAAACATAGCTTATTCCAGTCTGATTAAAAGTGACAAAGGGCTCAGAGCAGTTATTTTATTAAACTGACTGATGAGGAGGTTAGAATGATGTCAGATCCAATGGTGAAGGAGGTAGTGAGCAGACCACTGCTGCACAAAGTTGACTGGTGCACTGGACATTCGTATGTTAGGGGAGAGGGGGGGTGGAAGGAACTGGGGATGTGGGACCTGGGTTGGGGGGGGGGGGGGGTTTCATAGTTCAGTGGTGCCTGAGGCAGAAAGAGGGACGGGGGGCCGTCCCCAGTTCGGGAGCGAGTTCAGCTTCCTGACAGCCTGATGGATGAAGCTGTCCTTCAGCTTCAGCTGATTTCTAAAGGATCATGTGATAATGATCCTAAAAATTCAGCTTTGCATCACAGAAATAAATGATAATTTAAAGTATAATAAATGTACAAACAATTATTTTGAAATTGTAATAATAGATCACACTATTCACTTTTTTTGCTGTATTTTTTGATTCAAATAAATGCAGGCTTGATGAGCAAAGAAATTCTTCTTCAAACCCAAACATTAAAAATAGTAATGTTTCCAAACGTTTTGACCTGTACTGTAATATAAGCCGCTAGTACAGTTACACCCTTTCCTTAATGAAAATATTTATTCATAAATGCCGTACCATTCAAATAAAATGTTTTTTTTTTTAAGATTAAATATTATGTTTGCTTGCATGTCACGTGATCTTTAACTGACATCAGCTTAAATATTTCAGCTTAAAGGGGTTTGACTTGACAAGAACGAAAATCCCTGATCGACTCCCGTGATCACATTCACACACTCTTCTAGCATCACTGTACTGTCTGAATTCTGTCCTTGGATCATAAAACTTCAGGAAAAGGGTGGCCGTCTGCATGAGGGGCGAACCCAGCATGAACTGCTGGACAGAGTGAGATCAGCAGAGACTGATTATAACCACCCCGATTAATGATGCTGCTTTTTGTTAGTAACACTAAAAGAGGGAAAACCACCACAAGAATGTCAACGCAACACGTCCAGCATTACATCCTCCATATGGGTCTTCGGCTCCTGTGATGTGTGTGTGTCAGGCACATGTGCTGTAGTGTGTTTGGACTCACACGGCGAATCCGGACGTGGGCCTTGCGGCTCTTGGTGGTTTCCCTTTCCTGGCAGAGCTCCAGGCCACACATCGACAAACAGCCAATCCTCCAGACTCTCACGAAAGATCTCCTAACCACCTGTCTGACGGGTCGCACTCTCGATAACTCTGGCCTCCCGCACCACCAGAACCTGCACACCAACAACACCCAGGCACCACAGCAGAGATGAGGATGTCGAAAACACTCCCAACAGCTACACACACGTTAACAAGTGTTTTCTGAACCAGTGGTTGTTGTAAAGCCCTCAGGCAGTAATTTATCTCCTTCCACCCTTAAACCAGGCAACGACCCTCGGCAGCCTCCCAAGACTGCACCACGCAGTCGTAGCACTCTCTTAACTATTTTGCACCAACTGTTTAATAACAGCTGAGCATGCGTGATTAACCACACATCTGCTCTACACGTGAACCTATATAATCGTGGGTAAAAACAGGGTTAATGCTATGGGGGTCTAGTTGTAACCCACCACCTCCCCTTCAGCAAATAACAAATTTTAAATAAAAAAAATACATGTTTAAAATGATTATAAATATTACATTCATTATTATATTAAAATAATTTTAACATAAATAATTATTATAAAATAAGCAACATTTTTTAAAAATATATGGAGTTTAGCACGTCAATAATCCACCCGATGAAACACATCAAATATATCAAAATCATAAAACTTCAGCTCATAAAAAATATAAAAATAACAACTGGAATTTTTTTAATATATATGTATATATAGATAAATAAATATTGCATTAAATAGACGATCTACTAGATCAACCTACAATATTGCATTTAAATAGACAATATTTAAGCATAATATAAAAATACACTTTTAAACATATATAGTAATATTTATTATTCGACTATTAGTCCTGTTTGTAATGTATTTTGTATATTCATTATTTATTCCTTGTCACCAACTTATAATTATATATATGAAATATATGACAAGGAAAATAATAAACATTATATCACGAACCTCAAGAAAAAATCTGTTGTGTAAAACAGAGTTTTAACCATGTCCAAGTGCAGAATGTAACTCCCCATGTTATTTCAAAACAACAAAATTGGTTTCATAATCAGCTCAACAAAATGCCATAAATCGCCTCCCATCACACCCCCGGAAACAACTTATTCTTTCTATCTAAGCCCATTCTCTGACTTTCCTTCACAGGACTATAAATGCGGTTTGTTATAATGTACAGCATCCATCTACGAAAAACACTGAAATCTCTCAATTTCACCTGAGCTATTTTAACACTGATATAAACCCAGTGTTGATTTTACCACGAATCTGCTTCACACGGCTCCTCAGAACACCTCGTAATCGTGGTAAAATCAGAGTAACGCATGGCTCATTTCTTCAGCTCATAAAGATCAAGCTGATGGATGAATCCCCGATCATCATTATCCCCTGCTGAAATCTATCATTCTGCATTGCTTCACTTACATGATCAAACACACACACGCACACACACACACACACACGACACTGATGTAGAGATCCTCATGTGAGCGTGATCAAACACACACACGCACACACACACACACACACACACACACACACACACACGCGGCCCCGCCGCCGCCGGAACGGTTGGCTGGGCGCAGATGGACTGACAGGATGATTGAGCTGTTTGGACTCTTTCTAGCCACATTTGGAGCGTCACGCCGGCCCGATCCTGTTTGCTAAACTCCTCTGATTACTGTTCATCTGGGCGCTGGACGCTAAACAAATGATCGCGTCCACGGCAGAGGCCTTCAGTGAGGCCTGGTGAACGCCGTGTGTCTGTATTTTACTTCCTAACAACCCGCACCGCCTAATATTTCATCATTTATGGCCCCCCCGGGGACAGAGAGGCTTGGCTAATCCACCCCCGTGCCACCGGAATCTTGCGCGGGTGTGTGTGTGCGTGGTGTGTGTGTGTGTGTGTGTGTCGGAGCCCAATTGGGCCCCAAGGTGTTTTCGGCAACAGTTTCTGATGGGTTTGCGGCGGGCCGTTTAAAGCACAGATCCTCTAAATGCTAATGTGCCGCTCTGCTCATCTCCAGCTTCTTCTACATACTAATTGCTTGTTGCTTCATCTGCACACATTTAAAATCACACGTGCACTTGACTCCCTCAAAGTTAAAAGTGATGATCGAACAAGTGCCTCTTTTAGAAGACATGCAAAATGAAAATAGTATATCCCGTGTCAAAAGTTTATTTTAATTAGTGAGATTTATAAAAAAATTATATGAAATGGGGAAATGTATCAATATACTTTTTTACTTTTTTATGATAAATTATAAAAATATATTACATGCTCAGTTTAGTCAAAAGTATTTTTTTCCCTTCACTAGTTCATGTTACAAGGTCCTGCAGCGTGACAAATTGAAAGTGCAAACATAGTCTCTAAAGCAGTATAAAATAATTCAAATATACTATCTAAATATAAATAAAAAAAAAAAAAAAAATGCTACAAATGATAAAATAATTATTTTCATAACAAACATAATGCTACAACCCCCACTAAATAATATTTTTCATAAAATTTATAGAAGTTCCATAATTATATAACTATTAAAAAACAATAAAAAATTAATAAAAAAATATAAAAAAAAGATACATAAAATATTCGAAAATAATAATATAGAAATAATTAATAAATCACAAAAGCACCACATAAACACCAAACCCCCCTCACCCCTGCAGGATTCCATGTTAACATCGAATGATAAATTCTAATTTATATAAAAAAAATAAAATAAACAAAAAAAATAAATAAAAAAAAATATAAAAAACTGAAAAAAAAAATTATAAAAAGCAAAATTATGTTTAAAATAGATGTAGATTAACATTTCACACTGGCAAACCATGCTGTTACAGTCTTAACCACTTTCACCACTCCCGGGCCAAAACCATGCTCCCCCCCCCCTGTTGACAGTAAAGATAAATATTTAAAAAATAAAATACTGGAAAATTTACACAATCTTGTACCCCCCCCATGACTTCAAAAAATAGAATATATACAAAATTGTAAAATATATATAAATAATTACTATTAAATAACAAGAATTTTTTTTTTAAATGTTTTTAAAAAATAGGTACAAAATATAAAATTACACTCAAAAACATAAAAGGAATGCAAGTTTATTTATTTATTTATTTATTTTTTACAAAAAATGCTACAACACTGAAATGAATCACCAACACATGCTCACACCACAACACCCCACAGAATTTCCTTTATATAAGAATTGTTCCAAAAAATCCCCATTCTGCCATTAAACTCTCTGTCTTTCTATCTAGGCCATAAAAGCTATTGTTATAATGTGAACCATCAGTGAAATAACTAGATAAGCATTGTTTCAGTAAAGCCTCATTCTGCCATGAAACACTCACTTTTAATCTCAATATTTAATGCTCAATATTAAGTTTGACTCGCATTATGGAAGTCCATTGCTCTCAACTCCAGCTCACTGATGCATCAGGCCTGTATTCTCTCGCAGGCACAGACAGACTTATTTAGCCGCTTATTAGGATTGTGCATCTAGTAATGAGCACAAACAGGCCTGTATTCTCTCGCAGGCACAGACAGACTTATTTAGCCGCTTATTAGGATTGTGCATCTAGTGCTGGCACTGAAATGACATTTCTAATGTTGCTGCTGACATAGAGCCGCATTTTTCTCACCGATCACATGACGAGAGAGACTTGGAAGCTGCAATGCAGAAGGCATTCAACTCCTCACAAACTCTCATTTCAGACTCGCACGGACGAGTCAGGAAACGATCACATGACGAGAGAGACAACTCCTCACAAACTCTCATTTCAGACTCGCACGGACGAGTCTCGCACGGAAGGAAACAGAAAACATATAACATAAAGAAAGTAAACGAGATCAAAACACAATTCCAATGGACCGTCTACTAACCGACATGAGCTTCAATAATTAAAGTCTGTGTGATGCTGGAGCTTCAGACAGAATGCATTAACTGTACTGCACTGTTTTGGTTACACTTTACAATAAGTTTCCTTCAGTTAATGTAGTAACTAACATGCCCTCGCTCCCCCAGCCTAACTAACCCCCATCCGACACAAACCACACTGAAACTAATACATTTATTGCAGTGTTTATTAATCTTTGTTTGTTAATGTTAGTTAATGTAAATACAGTCGTTCTTTGTTAGTATGTTATGCTAACAAGCACAACTTTTGATTTTAATAAATGCATTAGTAAATTTTGAAATTAACATTAACTAAGATTAATAAATGCTGTAGAAATATACGCGTGTATAATCTATTTATTTATGCTACCCCCCCCCCCCCTCGGACGGCTGGTAGTTCTCTGTTTGTCCCCCCCACTGCTTAAATATACATTATTTAAAATATATTTTAAAAAAAAAAAAAAATATTAAATTTTAAAATACATACATTATTTAAAAAAAAAATATTAAAAATAAATATTATAAATTAAATAACATAATTTTATAAGTCATATATGTTAAATAATAAATAAAAAATAAAAACTAAAAACTAAAATTTAAAAATTCACAAAAGTAAAAAAAATTAATAAATATCTGTGAAAAACATTCCCCCGCCTGTGTATTATAAATGATATGTAAATAATAAACTAAAAACCCCCCACCTCACGTTTTTTTTAAATACTAATAAAAGTTAAATATTAAATATAAAACTATTATAGTAAAATATAAAATTACAAAATAAAAAAATGATACAATACTGAATAAAAAAAATACATTTTATAAATATATATATATATATATAAAATATAAAATTACATACATTTGATATACCCCATATATTATATATATATAAATAACTTCACATAAAAAAGACATAACATTAAAATACAGATGAGTTCAATTCAAAAAAAATATTATCAACTAAACCAAAAACAATCTCAAACAACAAATAAAAAAAAAAAAACAGACTTTATGAGCACCAATCAAGCGTCTGGCTGACCAATGACCTCACATCCTGTCATTACGCATCTGCTGACCACTTTACGCTCTTCTGGCCCCCCCACCTGGACCATACCTGTACTCCTGTCACAGCCCTCCTCATCTCCCTCTAAGCATCTGCTGACCACTGTACGACTCTTATTGCTCTGTTTGACACGGTGCACTATTTATCAGCGTATCATCATGGTCCCTCTCTACCTATCTATCTATATACTGGACATCTACATCAGGACCGGGCCATCATCACTCATCTATCTATCTTGCTTTACATCGCACAACCAGATCATGGAACACCCCCCCCCCTCCCCTTGCCCCCCGCTGGATCAGGCCACCCCCCCCCCGCGGGGCATCATCACTCACGGGCTGTGGTCGTGGGTTACACTCGCTGTAGCAGCGTAGATCATTACCTCTGCCATGCTCTTGTACGGACACCCCCGCCCATGCCCCCCCCATTTCCTGCCATCCATCGTCTTACATGCAGCCACAGAGACATTGACCACTGACGAGCGAATGGTTTAAAAGCACACGAAATCAAAGCCTTTATGTTTATTCGCTGCTGTTTCCCCTTCCGGGGTGGCAAGCGCCCATCATTTGGAAGTAGATTTTTAATCCCACACACCCGCCCCCCCAGTTCCGTTAAACTAAGTTTTTACTTTTGATTGCTCGATTGATTGATTTATAATCAAACTGTCAGACGTTAAAGATGAAATTAATAATTTCAGATTTGTTCTCACTTTACAAACTTCCAATTACTGACTTAAAATATAAACAATAGACACAAGAAATATATTATACTTTATATATAATATTATAATAATTACTTATTAATGATTACTTTATTATTAAAATCATACCAAATATAAAAAATTTAATTTATATATTTTCATGCTTTATATATACAATATTAATAACATAATAAAAATAAATTATATAATAATGCTTTATATTTTGAATCTAAACTCTTTATTTATACAATATTTTTAATTTAATATAAATATATTATATTATAATTAATTATTATATTAATTTTCATATTAAAATGAAAGTATATATTAAAAATATTAAATAATAAAATATTATTTCATGTTTTATATTTTTAATGTTAATTCTTATATATATTATTTTATTTATTATTTATATAATTAATATAAAATATTAATATATAAAGCATTCACATATTAATATATCTATTGAGCGTATTTTAAAAAAATTTTCTGTCACCCTTAGATATAGGTAGATACCATCTTTTATATATCTATATAGATATATATATATATTATCCTAGATTATACCACACACCACACACAACACACACAACACCCACACACCACACACACACCAACTGGCGACCGGTGGAGCTCTACCCCCCACCCCTTTAGCTATCTACCATCCCATCGTATGATTTATACCCACCGTATAAAAAAACAAAAGTAAAATTAAGAAACTTGAAAACAAGCGTCTACATGTGATACGGATGATTCTCATAAACCACTCACTATTTTTCACTCGCCCAAATTACTGCTAAATTTTCCCCCAAGATAAAACTATAAAACCCCACCACTTTTTCTTAACGTTTCAAAAACCATTCACAATTATGCACTACAGTGCAACAGCAAAACTGTGAGGAAAAAAAACATTGTTACATTTGTTTTAGATCGCATTTCCCCGAGTATTATATAAATAACTACAAGTAAGCTTGCAATATTGAAACAGGGACCACACGGGGAGACCGGAACCCCAACAGACCACATATACCAGTCAACTTAACCGGACTGTATATACGATCATATATAACCGCGCCCTCTGTCAGATCAGAATTAATAAACAGAGCAAAACACAAGTTAAAAGCGCAAATAAACCCATTCTGAATTTGTCGAATGTGGCGATCTGTAGGCGGCTCGACATCACCAGTGAACAGCTCCTCTGTCAGAGTTAAATCACACAAATTAGAGGCGGTGCTCCACAGAACGTGATGGATGCTGACTGGACAATATATCCAGGAAGCCCCCCCCAGATGGCAGCACAAACAGTCTAGATCTAGAACCCCCGTTGACAGATACACCCCCCTACTGCGGTGAATGGGATAGAAAAAGAATCCCTCCCTTTACACCACTTCAAGTGTCCGTCGCCTCCTACCCGGAATGAGAAACACACACAACTACCCATCTTTTGCAATTATTTAATTTATTACAAAATACATAAAAATATAAATATTAAATTAAAAACAAAAAACAAAAAAAAATGTATTAATACTTAAAAAAATAAAAAAAAATTAAAAAAAATTTAAAACTTAATTAATTTAATAAAATTAAAAAAAGTTTAAAATTTTATTACATTTTAAACTTATTTTATTTGATTGAGATATATATATATATTGTATAGAAATGGAACAGCCACACTTGCTTGGATTTAGGACATTCACATGAACGACCCCCCCCCCGGACCCCCAGTTCACGATTGAGAGATGATCCTGCCTATGGCAAAAGCACTGAAATGGAAGCGTTGCTATTCCTCCCTGGTGCCAGTTTCGTGTGCAAGCCGACCATAATATCCCCCCACACACATCCCCGGACTCCGCCCGCCGGTTGAACCACCAACAACCCCCCCCCCCAAGACCCCTCTGCTTGGAAGAAACCAAAATCGAACTGCCATCTATCTCGTTTCACTCCACAAGTGCCTGTAGCTCAGGCGCCCCATCTGAAGGGCCGGATGACACCCCCCCACCCCACACCCACGGACGCCCGCCCCACCACCATCAAATCATTCAGCCGTCGCTATAAATAGCCACGCAGCCCGAACATCCCCATCAGTAACGCGAGCCCCCCCTCGTCGCCCCTGAGGCCCCGCCAGCGGGATGACGGTGCTTAACCCCCCCCCCGTCGACCGGATCAATAGGACCGACCCTTTTATTAGGTGTTTTCCCCCCACCCTCCACACAAGGCACTCCATTGGCTTCCAGAGACACATTCCATTTGCACGTGACCGCCATACATGATCTGCATCTCGGCCACGCACGTAAGGTCAACCTATCTCTTTTATTTATTTTGGGGAAAGCCGGGCCTGCGAGCCGCGCGGATTGCAATGACGAACTGCCACCGGCGATCCTGCTTAAGGCTCGCATATAAAAGTATGTTAATCTGACAAAACACCACCCAAAAAAAACAAAGAGCGACCGAGAGGAGAGCCCAATAACAAGACAGAGCGAGAGAGAGATAGATATCAGAAGGCCGCACCCCGAGAGAGCGAGACGACCCCGAGAGATAGTGCCCCTCCGATCCATCAGCCTCCTCGCCCCCTGTCTAAGCATTCGTACAGCTATTGCGGCACGCCCCCAGACAGAACCCCCCGCCCTATCTGTGGTTCTTTTCCTGTCCCCCTCGACTGTGAAAACTGAGAGGAGAAAGAGCGGAGCGAGAGCTGCGCACCATTCCTGCAGTTTAGACACAATAAAGGACAGTAATTTCACGAAGAAACTAAATGATAGACACTTGAAATATTAAGTTTTTAATCAACTGGTAGATGTTTAAGATGAAGTGAATCATTTCTGCATTACTAAATTATTTTTTTTCTGAGAAACTAAATGATAGACACTTGAAATATTACATTTGATATAAAACAGCATACAGCATAAAATATAAAATAATTTAAGTATATATACACACACACAAACAACTTTTTTGTAATTTAATATAAGATCATAATTATAATATATTCATGATTATTTTATTAATTCTCTATATTTTACAAATATACGTATATTAAATAATATTACAATATTTTTATAAATGTAATATTATTTCTATTATATATTAATATTTAATATTTATTTATAGACAAATATATATTTTAGCAATTTAATATAATATTAAATATTATGTACAAATACATTACAATTTAATATTGGAATTTTTTTTTAATATTTAATGAATATTTATTTGTGTGTGTGTGTGTGTGTGTGTATATATATATATATATATATATATATATATAAACAATAATAGTATTAAATATTTAAATATTGTTTATTTTTAAAAATCTTTATTCTTTATATTTTGAATATATATAAAGTACTTTTTTACAATTTAATATATTATAAATGTTATATATATTATAAAAATAAATCAAAAATAAATGATAATATATTAATGACTATAGTATTAATTATTTATATACATACATATATATATATACATATATATATTTTCAAAAAAAAAAAAAAATTTTGGAAGGCACTTGCTGAAAATAAAAGTAGGCCATATACAATATGTTAGCACTGATTTTCTGTTTTTTACTACTCATCATCCAGAAGAGCGACACAAAAACACAGCTCTGAATTAATTTATCCCAAAAAAAAGTCTCTGTGAGACGTTTCACATTTCGCTCTCAGCACAAACTCCTCTGACATTCAGGGATGAGGGCTGATACTCAGTGTTAACCTCGTCTTCATCAACGTCACAGCTAAGAAAACCCACAACATAATTACATAAAATTCAATCTGCATGTCTGTTCGATGCGTGTTATTGTTTGTGTGAAGTTTTAGCAGGTTCCTCAGTGACTCACATGCTCACCGTCTGTTAGATGGTGTTTTGTGTGTGTCAGTTTAGAAGGTTCCCTCAGTGACTCACCAATGTCAGTGTACCCCCCCCGTGCCACGCCCCCCTCGAGAATCCAACACCCGAGGGTTCTGGAGCCATTACAGATGACACGGCCTGCTTGAATGGCTGAACTTCAGTGCCAAAGAAGGGCCATTTGACCCGTTGGTCCGCAATAGCACACATGTAGCAATCTCGCTCTCTGGCCCGGCATCAGAGTCGAAGCACAATGTCCAGCACCTCATTTCCAGCCCAACATCACTCCCATCCTCCGCACTATCCAACAAACCAATAACACAAAAAAAAACCACCATCATACTCGAAGCACAACCCCACGGCCCCATTCATAAACGGAGCAATTCACAACAAAAACCAGCCCAGAGTCGAAGCACAAATGGTGCGTCCCACAACAATAAACTCAAATTTCCAGCACCCAGCTTAAAATCAGCACAGAGAAACTAAGCTGGCAAATTTCACATTGTCGCAATCTAATAAAGGCCCCCCCCCCCCCCCCACCCCACCCCCCCCCCCCCCCCAATGAACAATCTAACCAACCAGTAGAATCTCTCCTCTAAAAAGATATGAATAAGAAAATAAAAAAATATAATTACTATATAGTATTTCACACCCACACCCACCACACAACCCCACCAACACACACACCCCACACATATTATCTATGAGACCTGTATTTACGGGATCTCTACACCCTTCCAACCGGGCAGACAAAGATATATTCGTGTAATATGGCATTGCTAAGGAACTTCCATTTAGACAACGTTAAAGATGCTTTTCTCAAGATTGTAGATTTTTTTTGCGACCCTCCAGATCTCCAGATTTTCTAAATAGTTTCCCAGCTTCCATCACGACCCCACAAATATGTCCTCCTAACAACCATACATCAATGGAGAGATCTATTTACGCTCAGATGATTGTGTTTTAAAATAATGATTAAAAATGAAACAATAATTTAAATATTTGATTAAATACACACACCAACACCACACCACACACGCACACACACACACACCACACACAACACATATATAATATAGCTATATATAGTAATATATATATATAATATATATATACATATATATATACTATTACATATATAATTTTCATTTATTTAATGTAAAGATATGTTTACAACTATGTGTAATTATGGGAACACTCCCAACTTTTTTTTTTGTTTTTAGTAAAACTCTATTACTGTAGTTACTTTACACCTGACTGCGTCAAACTATATTATGTATAATATTTAGGTTTTTTGTTGTTGGGTTTCTGTGTGCAACAGGAAGTATCCCGCTTGAGTTACCTAAGACGGATGGCCAGCAGGGCTCGGGATCGCTGACATGTCATCACACAGGAAAACCACCTACCGCGCAGCTCAAAGCATAACGGGCCACACGGCTATCAAGAGCTGAGAGACGAAGAGCCACCCCCCGAGCCCCCCCCCCGAGAGCAAACAGAAACACAGATGAGGACGCCAAACAGAACAGAGAAGAGTTGAAAGTGGACCCCCCCCCCCTCCGAAGCGCCATCTGTCACATTGCACACGAGGACGCTCCGGCGCCACCGCCACCCTCTCTCCATGTTCCAATATTCTGCTCGTCCCACCCCCCAGCTACGCGAGCCTTGAGTTGATTGTTGACCCAGGGTTGTGTGAAAAAGAAGTGTGTCAGACAGAAGATCTGAGCAATCCAAAACTCCCTGCTGTCTAGGAGTCCCCCCCACACTAATGATGTCCGTGTAACTACACGACCCTTTCTGTGCTGTAGGCGGGTGTCCGGCCTTCTCTTTGCGTCCCCCTCTGCATTTTAAACAAGGCTGAGAAATTCCACTCTCAGTACAAGCGTGATGAAGGTGGGGGGCATCGTACAAAACCACATACTCTGAACCTCTCCCTTAATATGCCTTGATTTTCGGACTTTAGGACCCGACAGCCCATCGAGGGACGAATGAGCTGCTGTGCATGCTACGTACCTTTCTCATTCCCCATCTGTGGGCTCCCTGTCTCCGTCCCACTCATCATCAAACACACCGCTGGTACAGAAATTGTTTTTACAAACTGGCCTTACAAACCGCATTCCTTCTCAAATAAAGAAGATACTCCCCCCCCGTACCCCTCCAACCCCCTTACCGCGCATTCATTTCAATCATACTTAAAGGTCATAAATATATACCAACCCACCAAAAAATTATAATACTTAGTCAAGACCTTTAAAACCCCCATTAGTTATTTACACTATTGAATAAATACCCATGAGTTTTTCAGTTTTAACCTTCTACCCGCCGTTCGGTATAACATTACTATAAAGCATGCTTATTATCTTATGTAATATGACAAATAAGTCGTTTCTATATAACATATTCTTTACGACTTCAGTCTCCACTTTTTTACGAATTATACGACCTATTTTTGTGAATAAAGCAAGTAAACCTACTTAAACATTTCTCCATTACTCTTTTGGTTTCTGAACCCAATTTGTAACAAAAAAAATCCCCAAATGCAATAAAGAAGATCAGTAATCGGTATCCCGTAATCTAGGGCCAGTACAAAGAATTCTTTAAGATCCCGGCTCACTCGGTGCGAGTAGTACTGGAAAAAGTCCCCCCCCCCTCCCCTGCCGGTATCGGTGCATCCCTATTTATTATCATAAGTAATATACCCCTCACCCCAAAAGAATAATATATGTCATTGCGCATTAATACATTTGTAACTATATGATATGTGACATCATCTCATCACAACAATATCATATTTTTATATATACCATACAACCTAAATGTATCGTTATATTCCCCCCCCCACCATGTGGGTGTTGTATCCCCTCCCCCTGTATATAATATGTTATACTATGTATACTCCCCACCCCCTATATATATATATACTATATATATATAACTTATAAAAAATTTATATTTATAATTATATTAAGTTTATCACCAAACCACAAAAAAAAAAAATATATTTTCTTAAAAGGACATGTAATAAAAAATATGTAAGTGTTTGTCCCGCCTTAAAAACCCAATAAAAATACCCGCAAAAAATATATATCTATATAATTATATATATTATATACTCACTATACATATTCTATATACCTACACATATATATACCATATTACATATTTCTATATATATATTATATATATATACTACCTCACATACCCCATATATAGATCTCTACTATTATATATATCACACCATACTATCTATAATATATGCCCCCCACTATTCTCCCGAAATTCATTAAAAACCTTAGGAATAGCATAATTGAAATCTAGACAACTCTCGGCCCCTCGTTACTAACCGGAGGTCTCGCCACGGGCGCTCCTCCACATTGTGCTCCGTCTGATGGACACCCTCACTGTTTGCACTTTGAAGTCGATCTGCTGCCCTGTGGCCGGCGTGGCTTTGCAGTACAGTACAGTTTGACGGGCTCTCGTTCTTTGGGGAAACTATTGTCCCCTCCGGCCGTCTCCATCAGGAAGTGCTCGGGGAGCGGCTTCGCGGCGGCTCCGATGGGAACGTCCTACGGGAGTTCACCCCACCCAATCCCAGCTACCCCTCCCTGTCATCTCCAGAGAGGAGCCGCTGCGCCGGCCAGTGGTCTCCCCCCCAAACCACTCCAGAGGTGTTTTATAAGAGAGCTTGTTCCTGTGCGGCTGTGCGCTAACTGTTTACGACAGTCACAGCGCCGCCCGCCCCGACGCACCTCACCGGCGCGACTGCCATCCCATGCCGCTTGGTAGAGTACGGAAAGGCAATTACTCTTCCAAAAAGGCACGCACCCCCCGTACCCTATTAGTTTCTGTCATTTCAAGCTTCGCTACTCGCCTGCGTACTGCAAGTACCAGCTTATCCAACTCCAATCCTTATTAGTGTCGCCCTCATTGCCCAAAATGACTTTTGACCTCACTTTTGTACGTGCTTGGGATCGGAGCTGTCTGCTAAATCAACCCAGTGGATGGATGTGGGATGGCATGGGACTGGTATGGATGGATGGATGGCATGGATGGCTGGATTTCGGCGGATGCTGCTGGATGATGGCTGGATGGCTGGATGGATGCCCTGGACATGAATGGACATGCGATGCGATCGGCATGCATGGAATGGCGGATGGCCTGGACATATTGATGGCATGGATGGCTGGGAGGAGGGAGGGGATGGATGGATGGATGGTAACAGGGATGGCTGGTATGGCCCCCCGAGGGATGGAGGGAGGGTAATGGCTGTAGTGGCTGGCGAGGGACACATGGGAATGTTGAGGGTATGGCTGGACAGGGAGGAGAGGGCGGGCTAGGTGAGAATGCGTGGGACCCGGCGCCCCGGGCCCCCACAGTGGAATGGATGGCGGGAGGGGAGGGTACGGGCCATGGCGGGATGGATGGATTGGATGCGTGATGGCGGGCTAGGTATGGCGGAGGGATGGGATGGGATCGGTCAAATTAGTAGATCGCTACAATAGCTAGCAGATTAGCTAGCAGACTAGACTTCGATAGATAGATAGATCGAAGATGATCTAGAGTAGATAGTAGGATAGATAGAGTTTTTAGATAGATAGATTTAGCTAGATAGATAGTCCTTGTTTATTCCCATTAATTTTACAGTGTGGTCACCCGGCAATTCATTTTTAAAAAAAATTACAGACTCTGTAGCTTATCCGTATGCATCGTAGCCTGTATGTAGTTTTTGGGATTAGTCAGTTAATGGCTGCAAAGACGTTTGCGTCCAAGTACTTTAACACTACAGTAGTAGAGAAAGTCCTGAGAACCTACCCACCGAAACCCGCAAATAAGATGTGGCCAGATTATTACATTATTCCCAACTCAACCTAATGCGATAAGGTCGTCACCCTCCCCCTCAAGCGAGACAGCGGACATCTGGTTTATTTAATATCACCGATATCGTGAATGCTGCCAGACCGGGGACACCGTCCCATGTAAGTACGCTTTGCTTTCATCCAAGAAGACTGATTACAACGCGTGTTACTACTCCTCATCAAACTACAAAACTCTATTGTTAATCTGGACAGCCGTGGCAGAGCCGACGGGGCCCCCCCCCACTCCCGGAGAAAGTAAACGAGGAAGAGGGCAACTTTGACACATTCAGTTCGCAGGATCATTGAAGACAGACCGAGCCCGGGGAGTTTTGTTCCCCTCTTTGAAGACGAGATGGGCCCTCCTATTCAGTCAGTAACTTCTCGCGTTTTTCACCTGCGACGCGTGTCGGCCGCAGACTTTCGTACTCCATAGCTCTGCTCCCACGGAGCGGGCGGGACACGGGGGACGCAGAGGCGTGCACCGCTCAGTGCCGGGAGTCGACCCCAGCAACGGTATGCGCGACCGGGATCCGCGGCAGCTGATCGACTATCTCAACGGCAGCCCCAGACTCAATGTATGAGCGTACACAGGAGCTAGAATAAATCTGGAGCTGGAGACAGAAAAGACAGCAGATTTTCGGCCACACCTCTGTGCCCTCGGCCGTAGCATTGACATCACATCAATATCAGCCACGATGCAACCGGCCTCGCCGCCCCCCCCCCCCCCCCATGGGTTCTGACCTCCCCGCCGTCTGGGGAAGGAGGAATGGGGTGACGGGTGCGATGCATTAGCACCTAGAGCCCCGGGCGGATTCTGGGTGAGTGCGGTCTGCTTTCCATCACATGTAGGTCATCAATCACCACCTGGCTCTAATCAACTGTATGGAAGCGGCAGCCTGTAACATCGGCGTGACCCCCTCGTCCCTGGTTACCTGACCAATCCCTGTGAGCACACATGACCTACTGACAAGAAAACCTCCAGGAAGTTGGGTCCTTTTTCAAAAACTAACTAGGTAAATACATTTAACAATCGAAACTGTAATGTGCACAACGGCTTAGATGGTTGCAAGCGTGGTTGGGGTGTAATCAGATTACAGTAACGTTTTTATGGATTACATATTAAAACCAGTTTTAGAAACCCTGATTTTAGAAGAAACCCGTTTAAATGTATCATGTTCAATGTCTTTTATGACAGTGAAATCAAAACAGGACAATATGTTCTTTCTCTTTCCTATTTTTATATCTGAATTGTACCTTTTAATGGCTAGTTTACATTTAGATAAAAAAGCAAACCACCCCCCTAAACCGCCCCGCAACACCACTTACCTC
The DNA here is from genome assembly GCF_018340385.1 of Cyprinus carpio. Taxonomy (NCBI): domain Eukaryota; kingdom Metazoa; phylum Chordata; class Actinopteri; order Cypriniformes; family Cyprinidae; genus Cyprinus; species Cyprinus carpio. Next base: position 20,344,990 of record NC_056581.1, on the reverse strand, counting down.
TAAAATCGGCCCACGCCGTAACTTAGATAACTGGTTAAAACTAACCTCACCCCAGTCCTCCTTTATCATGTTGTTCTGTAATCATTAACCAGACTACAATTTGTCACAGCATGGCCCCAGCTGGGTTTGCACTAGTCTCCCCACAGTGTGCTTCGCGCCCCCCCCCGGTGGTTCTAGGTGTTTTCTTTTCATGTCTGGAGTGTGCAACGGAGTCCTAACCCCTTCGAGTATCTGTGCATCTTCTGATTCTTTCACTGTGCGTTTGTGGTATTTTAATCAATCCAGTAGATGCCAACCATAAATCAGATTCAAATTTACTCAAACGCCTTAATCCCCCCCCCCCCCCCCCCCCCCTCGCCCAGCGAGTGTTACAAAGACATTCGCCCCCCGCACCCCCCCCCCGTGACCGAAACACTGTTCACATTTATTGAACACCCCCGCTCCCAGCCCCCGTCATTTAGTAATATTGCTGCCTGCTGTGTATTGACTGCGCTTTTCCCAGTGATTTTACCAGCCGGCCCCACCTACACACCACTCTTCAACCCTGGGAACATCCCTGTAACAGAAGCCCCCTCGGGGGGCTTATTGCTTTCATTATATGACCTGTCGTATTGGCTTTCTTTAACAAACTGAAAACAAATGGTGCTGTAACTTAAAAAAAACAAAAAAATGGCACGGGAGCTTACCTCAATCGCCCGGTACTCCCTAGAGGGCAGACCCCCCCGAAGCACCACAACACAACAGGAAAAAAGCCGTCAGAGAGCTTCCCATTCGGATGTTATCCTAAGCAAACCCAGCGGCCTGTTTATCACGTTACAATTATCTGTGTGACCATGAACCACGAACCCCCCAAGGTGGTGACTGCCAGCCTTGCAGAGCATGATCGCTATCTCAGTCCCACCCACACACACACACTTAAACATTTCTTCAACGCTGTCCTCGTGCCAGACCAGACGGTACGGTTTCACGAACGCCACCCAACTTCCCCCCGACTCCTGCCAGCGATCCGGACCCCTGAGACCCAAAAACTGGGTTCCTAGAATGCAGGGGGTGGGTGGTTGGGGGGGTAGGGGGTAGGAAACTGTGTGTCGCCCGGCACAGACCTGAGAGATCAGGAGCCCCCGGTGGCATGACCGGCTTCGTCGTGCCGTTCCCACAGGCAATCTTCCAATTCCTCAACCTCTTCACAGACAGCAGAGCTAATAAATTAAAAGAGCATACAAGAGGCTCTCTGGTGAAAAAGCACTTAAGAAAATGGAAAATATGCCAAAAATGACCTCCCGGCCAACAAGCCCCCACTGCTTCACGATCCTTAGTGGACAAAAGAGACAGAAAACCCAAAAAGTACATTCATCCATGCATCAAACCATGACACCGCACCCCCTCCCCATGAGAGCCGGCTGCGCCCTCAGGCTGACTATAAGGCAAAACTTTTTTTTTCAAGCACTAGTTAATTTTGAGATTTCAGCCTATTTTGTAATCCGGGGAACATGACATTTTAAAGAGAAAGCAGGAAAACATCATAATGTCATAATTTTACCAGCTCTAAACAAATGTCTGGATTTTGATGTGAGAGACAACAGGGAGATGACAATAATTCTTTTTCACTGGGAGGAAGTGTTATTATGGATCATATTTTAGTTAAAAGCCGCTCCTTATGCTGGATTTGTTTTAAACATCTTTTGTCTTTCAACAGATGTGTAACTGGATGGACTGGAGTGGGCTGTGGATTACTTGTGGATTATTGTGATGTTTTTATCAGCTGTTTGGACTCTCATTCTGACGGCACCCATTCACTTCAGAGCATCCTTTGCGAGACACTGATGCAGTGCTACATTTCTACAAACCTGATGAAGAAACAAACTCATACTGACCAATGATGATCAAATTATCATCAAATTTTCATCAAATTTTAACTACTCCAGGTTTTCTGGACAGTCCACCCATAGCAGCAGACTGGTTTTGTCCCAGCGGTCCGAGGGGCCGTGTTGGGCTCCGCCCCGTGCCCTCCCCCGTACTGCATGCCTTCACGCTGGAGAAATCTTCACGCCAGGCTGCCACGCTTTGATGCTGGTGCTTGGGGATGTAATTTGAGTCACAGTTATCACAATCACATCTAGTAAACCTCACCCACACCTTCCCTCGGAGAAAACAGCCCTTCCACCGAACTGAAACTAAAGAAAAGCCAGGAATGAAAGGCTCTAACATTGAATCACATCAGTTAAGTTGCTGTCACAGGCTGAGCATCTTTTAATTGCATGTTTTTTGCTTTGAAGTCACACCACACAGACCACCACATGACCTTCGTCACCTCTGCAGACTAGGAACAACACGCTTACGGCAATTAGCGTTTCATCTCTCTGATGCAATGCTTCATGAAAATCACCAAGCAGCAGAAGTCTGTTCGCTTTTACCCATGAATCTGCAATCCTTCCGAGTGATTTTAATCTGTAACCTCCCCAAATTGCTTCCCTCTCCATATGAAGTGAGATTGTAATTTACTTTTACAAGCGCTTCCACAAAGGATATAAGAATATGCAAAAGGGATCATATTATGCCATAGTACTATAATGAACCGGAAAAGCTTTTTCTGAATATCAACTACACATGTGAATTTGGATTATGATGCTTATTTTATTGTTTGGCATAAATCAAAATTAAAACAAATCTGTGAAAAGTAGAGGGGGAAAAATGGCTTCATTTCACTGGTGCTAACCAGATCTTCAAGATGTTTCTTTTTTTTTATTCGTCCAGTTAAAGGCATCACATCAACTAGAAGTTCAAGGTTTTTTCTGCAGGAATATAATGCATGTTTTGTGCATTAATTTAGTGTCCAGTTAAGACCGTCAAATCAAGTAGTATCCAGGCAAGTTTCAGGTTTCTTTTTTCCCCTGCAGAAACATGATGCATATATTGTGCATAAATGAAACCAGAACACTTCTTTGAAAAGGTAATAACTGCGGCATCATCGCGTTCTCTCGATTTATAAAAGGCCCATTAGATACCCTACATTTGTAAATATTGAGAGCGCCATGCCATGAGGAACTGTAAAGCGCGGAGTACGATCTAATCCGCAGACTCGACATAATGCCGTATATGCCTCAGAAAACTGCAGGCAGCCGAATGAAAGCTTGACTGTATGAACACAGAAAGAGACAGACGGAGGCAGCGAAATGGAGAGAAGGTCATGAAAGGAATATTCCAGCAAAAACTCTTTCAATTGGGCTTCTCTCCTGTTGAATGCTTCATGAAAATGAAAACCGGCTACTTCTCGTGAAGCTCTGATATGAAAGCAGAGCAGCCGCAGTGACCGACAGATCACAGTATAGAGTCAAAGATACGGCCCGCTGCCTCCCTGCAGGTTCAGCGGCGAGGATGGAATAGCAAAGACTTCCAAGATGCACTGCACTGATGCGACATAGGAGAGATTTTAGTGCTATAGATTTCATTTCAAGTTTTAGTACTTTTTTTTGTGTGATTTATTGTAAACATCTTTGTTGTTATTAATTTTATTTCAGTTTTAATTTATTTTAGCATTTTCGATTTAAGTTCTTTGTATTTTTTTTTATTTTTTGTGTTTGTAATTTTTTTATAGTGCTGCCTATATTTTTTCATTTTTATTTCAATTTTAGTTTTAATTATTTTAGTATTTCAACCTTAAACAATTGTTTTGGGCAACTAGCTGAGATAGTTTTCTTTCTTTTAAGTAATTTATTTCATTTGTAATTGTATTACTTTTGGGATTTTTCCAAATATTCTATAAATTAATTTAAATTAAATTTTAATTCATTTTAGTATTTCAATTTAAACTAAATGAATTTTGCCTTGTCAACCAACTAAAATAAAACAACTAAAATATAATATTTCTGATATTTTTAATAATTTTGTTGTGTGTTTGTGTTTTTATTATTATTACTTTGGGTTTTTAATATGTCTATATATTTTTAT